>NW_024582554.1:1101114-1103993 GCF_018398535.1 Haplochromis burtoni | reverse complement strand
GTGCTTGTTGGCCCACCTTGCTCTCCAGCTTGGTCTCCGTCCTCTGCGTGGTCTTGATTTTATCCCACGTGTCCTTCCACTTGTCTGTCGCCTGGCCGAGCTCGGCCTCCAGGCTCTGCAGGTCCTGCAGCAGCTTGGTGATGGCGTCGGGCACCACCTTGGTCAGGTTGTCGTAACACGGCCACACAATGTGGCGTTGAGATTTAGGCCCGCTGGTGTCGGGTTTCTCTGCCGTCTCTTCGGCCGCGCGCTCCTGCCGGCCCCTCAGCTCCCAGTCGTAGGACGGCCCCTCGGACAGCGTCTCCTCCGTGTAGAAGTCCCACACCTTCAGGTTGGAGATGAAGGTGTACGGCCTCAGCACCTGGAACACGCAGCGCCTTCGTTAAGCACGAGTTTGTGTTTCGGGCGCAGCAGGCTGTGCTCGTGTTCTCACCTCGTCGTCTTCAGGAGAGAACATGTAGTTGTAGAAGACGGGCGTTTTCTTGTTCAGTCGGTCAATGTAGTCCCACACAGACTTGCACACCTGAGGGTTTTTCCTCTCGCCTTTCTCCTCGTACAGCACTCCTACACACACGGATCATCGGTTACACTAACAACCGCCTTCGAGCGTGGAATCAACACGGGCTCCGTTTGTACTCACCCAGCTCGATGCGCTCGTAGTCCGAGTCGAGCAGGAAGGTGCGGAAGCGGTTGGAGACGTAGTGGTAGGCCAGGAACTTCAGGTAGTACTGACTGAACTCAAACTCCATGGGGAACTGGAGGTGGATCTGAGGGTGGAGGCACACAAACACATGCCGTGTTAATTAAAGGTCTGCTCTGAATCGTGCTTCAGCGCTGCAGCTGCTCCGTACGTGCAGCAGCCACCAGTGCAAACAGGAACAGCTCTGACCTCTGACCTTGTGGCAAACGCGATCAGAGGAAGGAGAACAGAAGCCTGCTGGGTGTCACATCACATCTAATTAATCAGGATGATTCTAGGACAGTAAATCTGCTGCTGCTCTGCACGCTGCCTCACAGTCTGAACACGTGGCAGCGGCGGTGAGAGCGCCGGTCCTTGATGATGGATAAACAATCAGCTGTTGTACCTGGTGCACACAGTCGAGGAACTGCAGGAAGATGGGGGTGAAGCCGCTGCTCTGGCTGCCCAGCGTCTGAGCTCCTCTGTGGCTGAAGCGGTGGCCAAACGACAGCCACTCCTTCTCCACCAGGAGCCGGAAACCATCAAATGTCCTGTAGTAGGGATCAGAGAGCAGCTGCACCAGGGACACCACCTGCAGAGAGACGCAGCATCACACACTCTGCCCCCTCGCAGCTCGCTCTAACAAAACCAAGCAGCCAGCATCTGTCAGACCTGCGTGGTGACGTCCCAGCCGTCCTCCAGGCTGACCATGACTGACGAGCCCGTGTCCAGGAGCTCCACCACCAGGACCGACACCTGCAGCACCCTGTGGAGCTGAACGCACACACGCAGTCAGCACAAATAAGAGCCGCGTGGACGAGAATCAGCTGAGAAACACAAAGCGCGACGTACCAGCGCCATCCACTCCGACTCCTCCAGGCAGCGCAGGAAGCTCATGTTGGGGTCGGCGGTCGAGGAGCTCGGCACGCAGGCTTTCATCAGCTTCTTGAAGCTGTTCTTCACCTGCCGCACGTCGCACACCTCGATGGGGACCACCTCCCAGTGCTGGAACGAGTCCTGCTTCCCTCCCTGAGGACAACACGGTTATTGTTGAAGACACCAAAGCACATTTGTTTTCTGCCCTCTTCCCCCTCGAGCTGCAAGCAACACGTTAATGTAGCGGCCAACACGTGTGTCAGTCGCAGGGTTTATGTCCTGCGTGTACGTGCTGACTGTCAGCGTGACAGAATGACGGCTCTGCTGAGGTTGTTTTTCCTCTCAGTGAGCGAACAAACCTCAGAGGTTTCTGACTGCAGTTTAGCTCCAGAGTGGATCTGCAGTGTCACTTTGAAGCTCGCAGGTGTTACTGTGCATGTGTCAGAGTACTGCTGACATCCAGAGTCTCAGCTACAGGCAGGTTGTAACCCAGCGCTTTGTATTTATGTGAGTTGTCAGAGTCGTGCCAGCTAGCTTCAGCTCTTAGTGTAGGGACTTACCTTGAGCTGAGCTTTGTCCCCGATGATGTAGAGGTACGCCTTCTGCTGGCGGAGGAACATCGCCTCGCTCGGCCCCCCGTTGGGCTGTGGAGACTCTTTCCCAGCCAGACGTGTCCCCACATCTGGGTTGTAGGCACTTAGACGTCCGCTGCCTCGGATACTGCCCCATTTACCTGCAGTTTTAGCACAAACACACACCAGAGTCTTTAGAGCCTGTCGATGTTAGATGCCATTAAAGCATCGCTCCACTCTATAACAACCTGAGCTGTTCAGGAGTGCAAGCATCCTTTAATGTGTGTGTAGTGTCCATGGCTACAGACGGCCATGCTGGTGATGAAGGTCTAACTGTTGCTGACATTCAGCAGCGAGAAGAATCAAACAGTAAACAACAAACAGACGTCAGACAGCAAAGCTGCTGCAGCAGCATGCACACTGAAGAACAGGCAACAGCTCATTAGTCCTCAGAGACAGCACGCTACCAGGAGGATGCCAGACACACAGACGCTACTGTTAGACATCTGATTGGTTAGAAAGGAGTGGTAGAGGGGAGTCAGGGGCGTGGCCTACTGTACCTCTAGCAGGGTTCCTGGCCTTGCCAGACACTTTGGGCTGAGAGAGGGAGATGACTTTGGCCCTTTGACCCAGAGCTGAGGTCAAACAACAAAGACGGCCAATTAACCAACAATGGAGTCACACACACACACACACACACACACACACACACACACACACACACACACACACACACACACACACACACACAC
>NW_024582554.1:1097808-1099620 GCF_018398535.1 Haplochromis burtoni | reverse complement strand
CACACACACACACACACACACTCTCACACACACACACACTCACTCTCTCTCACACACACACACACTGAACATTAGGATGGATGTACTGTAGCCTGGTCCTGGTCCAGTCCCCTGGACCAGGACGAGGCTACAGTACTACGACTGTACTTTTAGACTGCAGCAGCCTCCTGCAGCTACACAGAGCAGTGCAGCAGGAGAGCCTCTCACCTCCTCTGCTGAAGGTTCCAGGAGTGTCCTCCTTGGCGCCCATCACCTGCTTCATCAGAGCTCCGATCTTGGGCTGCCTCAGCTTATCTGATGAGTCTGTGAACAAAGGAACCATTAGCTCTGTGACCCCGCAGTCACGTGGCAGTAGATGGTCACGTCTGCGAGTCACTCCACCTACCAGATGTGTTCATGTGTGTGGATGTGAAGCCACTCAGCGTGTTTCTGCCACTGTTCTCACTGTAAGAAGGCATGGAGCTGATGATGGCCTGGAGATACTTCTCCTGCTCCAGACTGGTGGAGTCGGCCTGAGAGGGCACTGCACAGAGAGGAGACGCTCAGTGCTTCAGAAGGCCGTTCCTTTCACACCACAGCACATGTTAGCGTGGTTACAGGGCACACAGTGGCAGCGGATGAGACCAAAGCATCTGTGCGCCTGCGAAGGGTCGGCCGGGCTGGCCTCAGGTTTGACAAACTAAAAGTACTAAACTGCTAAGAAAGGAGGTCATCAGTCAGCTACCATCCTCTGCA
Organism: Haplochromis burtoni; assembly: GCF_018398535.1. Taxonomy (NCBI): domain Eukaryota; kingdom Metazoa; phylum Chordata; class Actinopteri; order Cichliformes; family Cichlidae; genus Haplochromis; species Haplochromis burtoni. Next base: position 1,098,885 of record NW_024582554.1, on the reverse strand, counting down.
TCAACAACACATGAATCAGGTTACCTGCAGTGGGGGCATTGGGAGACTTGAAGAAGCCCACCACCCCCTTGGCGTGAAGCCCCGCTGAGCGCAGCAGGACGGCCTTGGTCCGTGGATTCCTCCAGCACACCACAGGGAAGCGGTTCTGTCGGTAGCAGCGACAGATTCTGTTGATAGTTGAGTCTGGGATGCTCTGAGGGACGATCAGCAGGCCGGGGTAGCTGCGGCACACACCACACGCGGTGAGTCACGTGACAGACTAACTATACATGGACCAGTCTCCTGCTGTGCGAGCCACTGCGCCCTACCTCCTGCACACGGTGTACATGCGGTTAGCGGTGGAAATCCTGAAGGGCTCGTTCTTAGACCGCGTCAGGCTGTTGCTAAGCGTCCCCAGACCCAGACGCTGGTAGTCACGACAACAGGCTCGCTCTACAACGTTGCTCATGGTCTGTCTGTCTGACGAGCGGATGGTGGAGGACAGGGTCAGGGAGCTCTGGTCCACTTCCTCTGACACTGTGGAGATAAACAGCAGCGCTCACAGAGTCTGCACTGAACAACCATTCACGTCTGAAGAAGTTAACGTTCGGGGAAGTCTGCCAAAATAAAGGCTGACGTGGTGAAAGTGCGGTGGTGTAAACTACCTGAGATTTCATCTTCATCCAGCTCTGACTGGAAGCTGCTCCTGTTCTCCCAGGTGGGAGGAGAGTACTTCTTCCTGGTCACATATTGGCGGCCAATGGTTCTCTTGGCACTCTTCACCAGGTTCTTGGAAAGAGTCCTGAAACAAACAAAGGAACACGACGTTGAAATAACCCACAGGCCTCGGCGTGGGCCTCCTGATGAATCGACTCGCACTTGTGCGTCATGTTGTGTCACAGAGACGAGTCAGAGTGAATACGAGTGAATGGAGGGTTTGTAGCACACAGTGCAGAGAGGAAGCCGCTGTGGTCCACCGACTAATTATTCAAAAGCCTTTTTCCTGCACTCCTCATAGTCTCGTTACTGTGTGTGTGTGTGTGTGTGTGTGTGTGTGTGTGTGTGTGTGTGTGTGTGTGTGTGTGTGTGTGTGTGTGT
>NW_024582554.1:1078334-1097783 GCF_018398535.1 Haplochromis burtoni | reverse complement strand
GTCTGTGTGTGTGTGTGTGTCTGTGTCTGTGTGTGTCTGTGTCTGTGTGTGTGTCTGTGTGTGTGTGTGTCTGTGTGTGTCTGTGTGTGTCTGTCTGTCTGTTGTGTGTGTGTGTGTGTGTGTGTGTGTGTGTGTCTGTCTGTCTGTGTGTGTCGTGTGTGTGGTGTGTCTGTGTGTGTCTGTGTCTGTGTGTGTGCTGTGTCGTGTGTGTGTGTTTGTCTGTGTCTGTGTGTGTCTGTGTGTGTGTGTGTGTGTGTCTGTGTGTGTGTGTGTCTGTGTCGTGTGTGTGTGTGTCTGTGTGTGTGTGTGTGTTGTGTGTGTGTTGTGTGTGTGTGTGTTTGTGTGTGTGTGTGTCTCTGTGCGTGTGTGTGTGTGTGTGTCTGTGGTGTGGTGTGTGTGTCTCTGTGGTGTGTGTGTGTGTGTCTGTGTGTGTGTGGTGTGTGTGTGTCTGTGTGTGCGTCTCTGTGTGTGTGTGTGTGTGTGTGCTCTGTGTGTGTCTGTCTGTCGTGTCTGTGTGTGTCTTGGTGTGTGTCTGTGTGTGTGTGTGTGTGTCTGTTGTGTGTTGTGTGTCTGTGTCTGTGTGTGTCTGTGTGTGTGTGTTGTGTGTGTGTCTGTGGTTCTGTGTGTGTTGTGTGTCTGTGTCTGTGTGTGTGTGTGTGTGCTGTGTGTGTGTGTGTGTGTCTGTGTGTGTCTGTGTGTGTGTGCGTGTGTCTGTGTGTGTCTGTGTGTGTGTGTCTGTGTGTGTGTCTGTGTGTCTGTGTGTCGTGTTGTGTGTGTCTGTGTGTCTGTGTGTCTGTGTGTGTGGGTGTGTGTGTGTGTCTGTGTGTGTCTGTGCGTGTGTCTGTGTATGTATCTGTGTGTGTGTGTGTGTGTCTGTGTGTGTGTGTCTGTGTGTGTGTGTGTGTGTGTGTCTGTGTGTCTTTGTGTGTCTTCTCTTGTGTGACTGTGTGTGTCTGTGTGTGTCTGTGTGTGTCTGTGTGTGTCTGTGCGTGTGACTGTGTGTGTGTCTGTGTCTGTGCGTGTGTCTGTGTCTGTGCGTGTGTCTGTGCGTGCGTCTGTGCGTGTCTGTGCGTGTGTCTGTGTGTCTGTGTGCGTCACTGAAAGCTTGCTGAGACTTTAATAAGGAGCTTGTGCCCACAGACCAGCAGAGACAGAAAGCTTTCTAAACCCGGTGTGGACTGTGATGTCAGGGTGGGCGGGGCTGAGGGGGCGTTCCTGGTGCAAATGGAACGCATCAACTGTATCCGAGGTCCTGCATGAACATTCAGGAGCTCGAGGTAAACCTGAACGCCTCAGCAGAGCGCAGCAGCACTGACGCTCCTGATGTTACAGCTGTGTCACCTGCTGGCCCACCCACAGGAAGTGACGGGTCAGTGATCTAACACGACTGATGGCGCTCTCCTTCTATTCACAGCGTCAGCTTCAGTCCCTCCACACTTACTTGAGCGACTGGTTCTTGTCCTTCGTCTTGTGCTCCACCACCATTTTGCCACTCTGACCCACAGTGAAGGCGAAGGTGCCCTGCACATGCTGAGGGTAACGCAGTTTGTGCAAATGCTTCCTGAAAACTTCCGCCAGGTCAGACGCCACCTCCTCATCAAAGGCAATCTTCATAAGCTACACAGAGACAGAGACAACACGAGGTCAGAGCGCCAGCTTCTAGTTTGGCTGAGAGCTGATCGGCGTGATTCTGAGGAAGGTACCTGGAAGGTGCAGGACCGCAGCTGGAGCCCCTCCTGGACAAACTGGTCCATCGTTAACGAGACCGATATCCTCTTCTCCTTTGTCAGGGAGGCGACGGGGAAGGAGCGAGTGACTGCCTGCTCTCCAACTGCAGGAGGACACCGCGGTCAGCGACAGAACAGGACAATCGACAGAGCTGCAGCCAAAATTCCTCTTACCCAGTGGATCGGTGGGCGTGCCCTTGAAGATGAGCCGGTACGTGGTAAGGAAGATGGCGCCCTCCGCTGGCAGTAGAGGCGGACCTCCCATTAGCCCCGTGGCCTCCTCGCGCCCATCGGGGATTAGGTGAACACGCATGCCTTCCATCACCAGCTCCTCGCCAGGCAACAGAGTCGGCCTCAGCAGCTTGGGCTGAAAGACAGAGAGCGACAGAGATGACCCCGTGCTACGACATCACAGCCAAACATGGCCGACAGACATCTAAAACTACATGCGCTTATCTTAGTCACAGGAACACACTTTGTTAAAGAACCACTGCAACCGTTGCATGCTTTCACACCCGTGCTGAGGGCAACCTGCACCAGTGCATGAGCCCACAGAGAAACATGTCACAATGTGCAGCGATGGTCTCAGTGGGCCGACTGCTGAAGATGAACAAGAGCAAATAAGAAGCTGGCTTTTTCCTCTAGACCCTTACATCACTTCCTGTCCTCCGGCGAGGCCTGGGAGGTTTCTAAAGAGCGGAAATCAATTACAGCTTTGGTAGCGTGTCGCCATAACAGCCTGAGCCACAAGTTCAGCTGTTATTCGCCTGACCCTGCATGCTGCGAGAGCAGGACAGAGATGGAGGGCGCCCTTCCTGGAGCAAGCTCACATACAGCCGCCCATCATGAACAGCACCCTTCAGATGGAAGGCACGCAGCTCTGAAGGCCCTGGGAGAGCCGCTCCGGCCTCAGATAGCAGACTGCACACCCCACATGCACGGCTCCGGCGTGCTGCGAGTCACACGCTTCTGTCTGCAGCTGACAGACGTACCTGCCGTGGCGCTTTGAGCCTGAGCTGAAGGGATTGGTGAAGAGGGGAGTGGGCGGGGCTGGTTGGGGTTCTGCATGGCCTTTGTCCAGTGGGATGTAAAAACATGAATTGGTTACCTTTTGGATGGGAGGCAGTCTCTTACTCTCCCTGTGGACTGCTTCCAACGTCTCGATGTGCATTTGAACGATATCTGCAGAGTGAGAGTGCAGAGACAGCGTGAGGCTCGAGTGCTTCATGCGTGTGGCTGACACGAGGCAGACGCGGCGATTCGTCCATACCTGGTATCATGGCGTGGAGAGCTTTCAGGTGCTCGTTGGTCACGCCGCTCTCGTTGCACACTTTATCGACAAAGCGGTTAATGAAGCGCACCACAGAGTTGGCCACGTCTGAGCTCTCTGCGTCTTCGAAGCCGCTCTCCGTGTCGTAGCTTTCCGCCATGCTGCCTGCAATGCTGCAACACAAACACACGCTCTGAGCACGGACGAAGCCCCAGCTGATCGAACAACTCGATGTAAACAATAACGCCACACTCATGGGCGATGCGCGTGCTGGTCACAGAATAAAAGGAACGGTCTGTGTTTTAAAGACAGATGTTGGGATTTCACAATAAAAGCCTGTCTTACTGAACACAAAGTGAATGTGACAAAAACAGACATGTCTCAGCCAATCAGCCGCTTTGAGTGTGACAGTGTTTGATGACACTAAGACATGCTTAGCTGGATTGTGTGAAGATAAAAACATGTTTCTAAAGAGTTGTTTGCACTGTGGTGGCACCACGTCCGTCGGTGCGCCCTCTGTGGGCAGACGGGCGCTCCTACCTGTTTGTGACGTAGCTGTTGCTGACGCTCTCCACGTCTCCGAGGCCGGAGCTCCGCAGCAGCCGGTTCTTGCTGGTGTCCAGCGGGAGCAGCAGGTAGCTCATCCTGTTGGCGTAGTGGATGGCCTGGCTGAATACCGTGCTCTCCTCCTTCTGCACGCGCTCCATCTGCATTTCTTTGCTGAGCGTCGGCCACAGCCGGCTCTGCTCTGACGCCAGCTCCAGGGCGCCGATTTCCCTTCTGTTGCCCGAGGCCACGTGCTGTTCCTGAGAACACATCGGGATGGACAAAGCTCCGTCAGTTAGACGGTGAACTTTTAATCACGTGTGCGGAGCATGGGACATGCGGGCGCTCTGCTCACCGAGTTGTTGTGCTGCCCTCCGTCCTCCGTCTCCAGGTACAGGTGTCGGATGTGGTTCTGCACGTCGCTGTAGAACATGGCCTCCCAGAACTGCATGTTGGTCCACACCATGTGCTCCTGCACACAGCTGTAGGCAAACTGGGTGACGCCTGCTCCCAGTTTCTGTCAGACAGAACACAGACGTCCAATCACAGGCTCAGTAACACCTCAAGCTGTACAGTGTGGGCGAACTCTCATTTTAGGAAGGCTGCACTCACTCTGCAGAAGGCTGTGACCAGGGGAAGAAGCGCCGCCGCGATCCCGTGTTCATCCATGTGTGAACAGTCCTGAACAGAAAGAGCAGGAAAGCACTGAGCTCCAAAACAACGAAGCACAGAGACGTGTGTGAGGCTTCACGCTTGACCTGCAAAGACTTCTATGACATGTGATCAGCCTGTATACACCTCCAACAGAAGAAACGGCTCGTGTTTCAGAGCATCTGCTCTGGCAACAGCCAGGTCGGCGAGCTGCAGCTGTGGAAACCTGACGAGTGAACAACAGTAACACAGCTGTTACTGTCACTCTGACGAGGCTGAATCCATTCTAGAGGAAGTCAAAGCTGCCACCTGATGTCAGTATGGGTCACACTCTGAACACTTCCCATAATGCCGTTCAGCGGCTTGTTTTGTGACGCCCACAGGCACGTCCTCGTGGTGTGCTTCGACACTATCAGGCCCCTTGTGTGCCGGCTCACCTGTAAGGTGCAGTTCATCATGCGCACGATGTAGTCAAACTGCTGGTCATCCAGCACAGCCCGGTTCTGCAGGACATGTTGATTGAGCTCCTGAGTCAAACACACGCGAGCTGCCCGACCCTTCAACGCCCGTAGCACCGCTGGCATCAGCTGCACAGACGACGTGACAAACGACCACGATCAACACACAAAAACAGCCTGCAGACCCAACAAAGTTTGTGAGTGCGTCACACACGCGTGTCTTTACCTTCTTGGCCTCCAGCATTTTGTTCTCAAAAATGTACGTGATGCAGTTCCTGACCACCTCCAGCCTGCGAGCGCTGTTCGCCATCACGTTGCCGTTCCTGTCCACGATATCTCCTGTGGAGCAAAGGGCGTCAGACTCGCCACAGCACAGAAGCTACGCCTCCTACGCACGCACTGTCAGACTGTATGAGGTTAACACAGGAAGTTTAAGATGCACGTAAGCAGGGTCAGCGCCAACTCAGAGCGGGTGTTGGCCGCCTTCAGTTAACCTCACGTTACAGTTTCACCACACCGAGGCTTCGGCCGATATGAGTTTGCAGTCGGGTCACGTGCATGCTAAGAACAGCTCACCCAGCGGCGGCCCAGATGGCACCATGCTCTTGAGCTCCGGCTTGACGGCGGGAGGTGCGGTCTTGAGCTTGGCAGCAGCGTGATCGATGAACAGCTGCACCGCTACGTCGTCCAGCAAGGGGAACGGCGCCCGATTCTGTGCGTTGTTCTGACCGTTTTCTGACGGTCGCTGGATTTTGTGCATGGCCACAGCGGGGTAGGGATTCTCCTGAGAAAACAGAAAGACGGCGATCGTTGAAGGAAGAACGGAGGCGACAAACAGAAACCGTAAGAAAGTTCAATCGATGAAACGCACATTTTTGAAGAGCTGCTCTGCAACCTCCTTGGCATGGTTCATGACTTTGTGCGGACAGGCCTCCTCTTGTCGTATCCGCTCCACCTGGTTTGCTACCAGCTGTAGAAAGAGGACAGCAGTGATGTTAGTAGCTTTCTTCCATATCTGAGCCACACTGTGCTCAGTGACCAACGATCGTGTCTAGGGCTGCTCAATGAATCGAATTTTACGCTCCGTTTTGCGTAACTATTTTTAAATCCCTGTAGAACCTGAACCGCGTAAGCTAGCGCAATGATTTTTTTTGCATATGAAACCGGAGGAGTTGTACTTACATCTGATGCCATCAGCTTGTCCTCGGTCACGGTTTCCTTCCACATAAAGCTTTGCAAAAACTGCATAAAAAGCTCTTGCAGGAACAAAAACATAATATTCCAGAAACAGGCTTTGCCGATCCGATCAGCTGTTCGTAACACTTCCCACAGTGAAACAGACGTCAGCGCGAACGATCGCATGTCCGCCATTTCCTGCCCGAAACAGGAAGTGACGTCATTTTCACGGAAAATGTAGTTTTTTACTTGTAGGCCTTAAAAGCCCATACTGGTGTTTTTATAAGTCATGTTTGACTTTATGCTTTTCTGAATAGTTGCTGGGATGCTTAGAACTCAAATTGCACTGCTGGAAATAGTTTGTTTTGATGCACCTGCTGTTTTCTTTGCAAATTTGCATCATAGGATTGTTTTTTCGTTTTTCCTGCAGTATATAAAAATTGCTGTATCTCCAAAATAAAACTATGAAGACACTCAAAATAAATTTCCTGTTGTTCTAAACTATTTTTTGCAACTTTTTTGTATTTACAGTTTTGAGGGATAAACCTCTTAAATTTCTCCAAGTAGAAATATATGTAAAAAAACCCAAAAACGATTTTCTAATTTTTTGTAGTTTATTGCACTTTTTTGCAATTTATGTCGTTACTATGGACTTAATACATACATATTATTAAAATATGGGCTATAACAGTTGTATTGATGTATAGCAACTTGAAATGCTCCCTAAAATGGCTCTACAACGTGTAAAAATATAAAGTAAGCTCTGGCGGACTTGGTTCTATAGTAGGTCGTAAGGGTTAAATAAATATCGTCAAATAATCGTGATTATCATTTTTGCCATAATCGAGCAGCCCTAATCGTGTCATCGGTGCACCAGGTTGGAACGTTTTCAGTTACGTCAGTAAAGGTTTGTGTGACAGCTGTTCATGGTAAATGCACTGATTCTTATACAGCGCGTCTCTACTCTCCCGGAGTGCTCAAAGCCCTCTATACAACATTCACACCCACTCATACAAGCACTTCCTTCTATACTTAAGTGCAATCTAAGCATTCACACTCCACTGGACGCATCAGAGGGCAGCGGGGGGTTAGTTTCTTGCCCAAGGATACTTGGCAGACTGGGGAAGCCAAGCATCGAACCACCAACCTTCCAGTCAGTAGCTGATCTGCTCTACCGCCTGAGCCACACTTGTTGACTAGTCACGATTACATCGACTATCAAAATCGTTAATAGCCGATGCGTCGTTTGAAGCTTTGTAAGATCCTGAAATTTAAGAGTGTAATAACGGACTGAAACAGAAGGTGGTAGCACTGCATGTACAAGCTGGAAGAAGAAGAAGAAGAAGAAGAAGCAGAAGAAGAAGAAGAAGAAGAAGAAGAAGAAGCAGATTTGAAGGATGGCTCAGCGTATCCTTCGTGGCCCACCATGTCCCAGAATTTTGTCTGAGCACCGTCAGTAATGTAAACATGTTTAACAACAACATTGTTATTGGGGGGAGATCCTTTCAAATCGACCTATCAGCTGCCTCCACACAGGTAAGTCCTGGGAGCCACATGCTGCACGGCCTCCTGGCTGATTGCTTCTTCCCAGAGGAGACTCAAACATGTGCTGACATGTCAGCTTAACACGTTTTTCCACTCGTAGCTGTCATGAACTACTGTGCTCTGCGATCGCACAAACAGGAGCGAACGGGTAGATGTTTGTGTTGAAAGACTCACGTCATCAAACAGGTCGGTGGCTCTGTAGGGGGGACCTCTCTCCGACACAAAGCCGGCGAACGCCATGCCGTCTAACACCTTGGTGAGGAAGTCGTCCTCTGACAGCGCCCTCTGGCCCAGGAAGGCAGCCTGTGGAAAAACGTTAGCAGCAATCCCATCAAGACTCTTTGTTTCCTTGGATGCACATTAACAGCGGTGTGCTGTGCCAGGACATTCCTGTACCTTATGGAAGCGAATCACAGGCTCTGGGTGAATGCGGATGATATGTAAACACCAGCGATAGCCCTGGAAGAGCCGAGCGAAGAGCCACAGAAAGACCGCTCGGATCTCCTTGTCCTGAAACGCACACAGTAAAGACGACTGTCACACAGAGGAACTGAAAGAGTCTGGAAGCCTGAACCTGCTGTTCCAGAGTTTATGACCTCCACCACCTCTTATGCCATCGATATAAGACAAAAACACTAATGCTGGTGTTGTGTAATTACAGTGTATGAATCACTACATGAGTTTACTCCTTGCCTGGATTTTGAGAGCAGAGGGTTGCGTGGACTGTGGGGGGAATGCATGATCGGCAACTTCCAGCTCCGGATCCAAAACCTGCAGGAACAGAAAACAAAGTCCATCACTGCTGACCCCAAGTCTCTGCTGCTGATTCCTGCTGATACGGACAACAGCACAAACTCACCGTTTTCAGAGTGATGGAGCTCTGAGCTTGTATTCACTAGACTACGTGGTTAAAGCACATTTACTACACAGGTGCAAAGTTTCCTGTCAGATGTGAACAACATCTGGGAAAGCTCAGAAGAAGAGTAAGTCAGTGGCACAGTGTGCAGACACACATCATCCTTGGTTACAGCTTTTAGGCTCAGAACAAATTCATCTGGCTAAGTGTAAGGACAGCTGAGCAGCTAAGCCCTGGTTTAGGGTTGCTATCCAACCGTCTCCAGCATCAGCGTGGTTCCTGGAGCAGCAGCACACTGAGGGACAACTGAACAGACGAGCCCCAGATCAGCTTCACACGCAGGGCTGTCAGTGTGGCAGATATCTGCTGTGCCTGGACTTTGTGTGTCAGAGTTGGATCTGTTTTCATCGCTCTGCCAGCTGAGGCCTATAACCCAGTGAACTATCAGAGCAGCGTTAGCACCACAGCAGTCTCAGGGTAAAGAGTCATGAAGCACACAGAACGGCGCAGTGACAAAAACAAAACTTTCAAAATAAATTATTTTTCTATTAAATCGATCCATTCCTTTGAGCCCTGACGTCTTTGGTATGTGGCCTAAGTCAGCAGGGCCAAGTTCAGAGTCTCTCTGGAGGGCACAGAGCTGTCGAATGATGCTGCTGCAATAACATCTGTGGCTCATCGATGTAGACTGAGACAGTGAGCACATAAGACTAAACTAAACCCAACACGACATTCACTCAGTCAGATACAACAGGGTCTCTAAAATAATGCACAACAACACAGTTACTAAACGCAGAGATAAAACGTGCAGCACACGGGGGTGCAGCAGGGGTGCAGCGGAGGCCGCACGATGTTCAAATAGTCAGTCAGCTGGACAAGAGTCACCGCTGAGGAGGGAACGTGATCCAATCAGAACACAGTCTGCTCAGGCAAGAGAGGGTTCAGTTCATACAGCCCCAAATCACAGCAACATCCACCTCAACGTACTGCATGCTGTAAAGCAGGGGTCACCAACACGGTGCCCGCGGGCACCAGGTCGCCCGCAAGGACCACATGAGTCGCCCGCGGGCCTGTTCTAAAAATAGCTCACCATAACAACTTACCAGTAAGCTGCATCTATTTTTATTTTTTCTTGCTATTTTTTTTTAATCACAATTGCATTGGCGTTAATTTGTTAGAGATAATATATAAAAAAAATGTTTATTATTAAATATTAGATCATGATCTAATATTTAGTGCTAGCTGGTCTCCACGGAAACAGTTGCCGTGAAGACCAGCAAAGGCAAAGGGGAGGAGATGAGGAAAACATGGCGGAAAAAAGGAAGAAAACATATAATTTTCACAGTGAATGGGAGGAAGAGTTCTTTTTTACCACTGTGAAAGATTCATGCGTGTGTCTCATTTGCGGGGCAACTGTGGCAACGGCAAAGCGGCACAACGTGGAGAGACATTTCCGAACGTGTCACACAAGCTACCATGCTAACTACCCAAAGGGCAGCACACTGCGAGCGGAAAAGGCCCGCGAATTAAAGGCAGGTTTGAGCAAACAGCAGTCTTTTTTCACGAGACCGGTGAAAAACTCTCAAAAAGCAACCGAAGCCTCATTTAGAGCTACACATTTCATGATTAAGAAAAAGAAGGCATTTTTAGACGGGGAGTATTTCAAAGAAGCAATGATGATAATTGCAAAAACTGTGCTTAAAGACGAGAAATATGGAAACGATGTAATCTCCACTCTCTCTGATGTCCAGCTGGGGGCAACTACAATTGTTAGAAGAGTGTCGGCTATGTCCGGGAACTTGGCCGATCAGTTGGATCAGGATCTGGCAAAGTGCAGTTGGTTTAGCATCCAGTGTGACGAGTCCGTCGACAGCAGCAGTACAGCACAGCTGATGGTCTTTATCCGGATGGTATTTGATGGTTTCTCCACAAAAGAAGAACTTCTGACACTACTGCCGCTAAAGACAACTACGAAGGGAGTTGACATCTATAACGCGGTGAAGGAGTTTTTCGCGAAGAAAAAGGTACCGTTGGAAAAGCTGGTATCAGTGACTACCGACGGGGCTCCTGCTATGATCGGCCGACATACGGGATTCATCGCTCACTGTAAAGGTGACACAGAGTTCCCAAACTTCATGCATTACCACTGCATCATTCACCAGCAGGCGTTATGCGCAAAGGTGATCGGCTTCGAGCACGTCATGACTCCCGTCGTGAAGATCATAAACAGCATCCGCTCCAGAGCTAAACAGCACAGAACATTCAAGGTGCTATTGGAGGAGCTGTCAGCTGAATATGGTGACCTGCTACTACATACGGAAATCCGATGGCTCAGCAGGGGACGGATTTTGCTTCGTTTTTTGTCACTTTTGGGTGAAATCAAGGAGTTCATGCAATCCAAAGGGGAAGACACATCTCTGCTGGAGGACACTGAGTGGACACTTGACCTTGCGTTTTTAACAGACATTACTGGGAAACTGAACCATTTGAACTGTGAGCTGCAAGGCAAAGGTAAGACTGTTGCTGACATGATAAGTGCTTTAAATGGATTTAAAGCCCAGATGAACATTTTCTCTGTGCATTTACAGAGAAAAAAGGTGCTGCACTTTCCCTCTGTGCAGATGGTGCTGAAAGACAATGCTTCTGCATCTGAGACTTTTGACAAAGTTGCAGAAAAGTACACTCAAGTCATAAACCGACTTGGTCAAGAGTTTGAGAACAGGTTTTGTGACCTTGATCAGCTTGAGCCATGTGTCTCATTTGTTTCCAATCCTTTCATGAATGTGGACACAACATGCATTGCTGAGCAACTAAGTTCAATGTTCAGCTTGGATGCTGGACAGGTGGAAATCGAAATTGTAACATTGCAAAATGACGTCCACCTCAAAGCCTATCTGGGTGCACCAAACTTTTGGTGCCTTGTTGACACAGAAAAGTACAGTGGTGTGTGCACAGCAGCTATGAAGGTTGCCAGCCTGTTTGGTTCAACCTATCTTTGTGAATCAGCCTTTTCTGACATGAACTTCATCAAGAACAAACACAGAACACGCCTCTCCGATGCACATCTGCAAGACTCACTCAGAGTTGCAGTGTCAAGTTATACCCCAGATTACAACACACTGGTGAACAGCATGCAATGCCAGGTTTCCCACTAACAGACAAAGAAAGCCATATTAGATGTTCTCAGTGGCAACATTACAGTGTCATGTCAAAGTTGAATTTAATTATTGAAAAACAAATGTGTTTGTTAAGTGTAACATGTGACAATTTGCTTTAAAATGCTGCCAATTTGGTGAAAAGTTCTGTAAAATTTGAAAGTTGATTTTTGTATGTTACATACATACAAAAATCATGTATGTAACAGTGCATGATTTGTTAAAATTTGTTAGTGGTACGTGAAAATGTTGTAGAAGTGATCACTTCAAAATGTAAATACTTGCAGAGATATATAGAAATAAAGCGTTGCATATTGATATTTATGTTTCCTACCTTGTTTCCTAATTGCATTCTTTATAATTATGGTGAAAAATAATTAACATAATTAGTGTCCGTACATAGATGAATATCATTAATTATTAATGATAACACATAATTAAGTTAAACTGAGGAAATTTGTTATTTGAGAAGTGTGTGTCAAACTGGTAGCCCTTCACATTAATCGGTACCCAAGAAGTAGCTCTCACTTTCAAAAAGGTTGGTGACCCCTGCTGTAAAGACTCCACAATAATGCAGAGAAAACCCACCAATCAGACCACGCCCTCTGAGCCAGCACTTGGCAACAGTGGGAAGGAAAAACTCTCTTTAACAGGAAGAAACCTCCAGCTGAAGCAGGCGGGTCAGGTGAGGTTTGGACTTGAGGATCAGATACAGATAACTGCTCGTTTATGTACGAGGCATTCCTGTTTATCCAAGTCTGAGGTACGTCCCACAATCAGGGGAATTTACGATGAATCCAGCTGCAACATGCAACCACAACCACGGCCTCTCGGAGCAACTAAGAGTTTGGATCATGGCAGTGCAGCACAGTGCAGGCTAAAAACACTCTTCAGGACACACAAGCGTTCTGTAGCTCTTCATCTTAGCTGACGTTTTCTAAAGCAGCACACGGTCTAACAGGTTACTCCACAACACACCTACCAGCGCTGCACTTGTGCATCTCAGTATTAGCATCCTTACGGCAGTGTAAGCTCTCAGCACTGAAACAGACATCGATTAAAATCGTTCGGCACTCCTCTCTCACGTTACTGTTGATGAGTGTCTAAAAAGAAACAGTACTGCGAGTGTCCGTGGGAAGAGCCTGACAAGTTCAAATACCAGGCTGCATGTCTGCGCTGAAAATGCAAAGCACCCTCCTCCAAATAAACACCCTCTACCCTTTGTCTCAGTGCACACAGAAGCTCTCCTGTGGTTTGTGACAAGCTCAGTCGTTTACTCCAAGAGACATTATCTAAAAGCAGAACAGTTTATCTGGCAGACATGTGAGTGTTTAGTTTGACTTGTCATCACTCGATAAAAGAAAACTACTGTTGATCTAAATGTTTCGACAGGACGAAACTCTAACTGGGGAAACACAAGATCGTTTATCCAGAAATGGAACATGTTCAAACACAAAACTGTGTTTAAATACAGCAGACCAGGACCACTACTGAGGTCCTCTTACCTTTGACTTCGTATTCAAGCATGCGCTTCTGTTTATCCTGTGGAACAAATCAGGTTCCAGTTATGTTGATGTGACATGTGTGGACGAGCCCGAGTGCTGCACAGGGACAGCAGCTCAGGCCTCCGTGATATCTGCACATCTGTGTTTCACTCTCAGCTTCACTTAGGGCTGCTCGATTATGGCAAAAATGATAATCACGATTATTTTCACTGAAATTGAGATCACGATTATTTGACGATATTTATTTAACCCTTTAAGACCTACTATAGAACCAAGTCCACCAGAGCTTATATTATTTTTTTTACATGCTGTAGTGCCATTTGTGGGAGCATTTCAAGTTGCTATACATCAATACAACTGTTATAGCCCATATTTTAATAATATGTATGCATTAAGTCCATAGTAATTACATAAATTGCAAAAAAGTGCAATAAACTACAAAAAAAATTGAAAATCGCTTTTGTTTTGTTTACATATATTTCTACTTGGAGAAGTTTAAGAGGTTTATCCCTCAAAACTTTAAATACAACAAAGTTGCAAAAAATAGTTTCCCACCACAGGAAATTTATTTTGAGTGTCTTCATAGTTTTATTTTGGAGATACAGCAATTTTTATATATTGCAGGAAAAACAAAAAACAATCCTATGATGCAAATTTGCAAAGAAATCAGCAGGTGCATCATTTCACTGTGGGAAGTGTTACGAACAGCTGATAGGAACGGCAAAGCGTGTTTCTGGAATATTATGTTTTTGATCCTGCAAGCGCTTTTTATGCAATTTTTGCAAAGCTATATGTGGAACGAAACCGTGACCTAGGACAAGCTGATGGCATCAGATGTAAGTACAACTCCTCCGGTTTCATATGCAAAACAAATTATTGCGCTAGCTTACACGGTTCAGGTTCTACAGGGATTTAACAATAGTTACGCAAAACGGAGCGTGCTGCTCTGACCGGCTTTAAAGGGTTAACAATGACTTTAAAAAATAATATAAAATAGTGTGCAACACCACTGAAGTTTTTTTACCTCTCTTTTCAACCAACGGCAGTCACTCTCCAAATAACTTCTGCTTAGCTTTCCGAGCTTCCCTCGGGTCCTCTTAATCAGCGGTCTCCAACCTTTTTTGCGCCACGGACGGTTTATGCCCGACAATATTTAAGGTGTCGCGGATAAATGAGGGAGGGGCTAATAATCGGCTCAGTCATTTTTAATGATCGTTGAAAGCCCAGATCGTAATCGTGATTAAAATTCGATTAATTGAGCAGCCCTAGCTTCACTGTCAACGAGTTACAAAGTTTGTCCATGTTTCATGTGCAGGAAAAGAACAAAGCATGAAAAGCAAAGGGCCGTCAGTATTTTATGACCGCTGTATAACTGTATCAGACGGCACGTGAGCAACACTTTGTGTTTACATATTATTTCTCACTACACTTTACTCATGGCTCAGACTGTAAAATGACTGCATATCCAGTAAACTGCTCATAAACTGGGTATCACTTCCTGCAGCTCAAACCGATTGACTCACAGCTGATATGGTTACGAGCATGAACAGCTTGGCTGTATCATCTCCATTGTTATGAGATTTGCACAAAGCAAACAGAGCTGACAAAGGAAGCAGGAAGGAAAATCGATGTATTGGGCCTTTATCAATAATAAGGAAGCTGGAGGCATTTATAAAAAGTGTTTCTCAGAAAGGGCAGGTGCTGCAGTGCTGGAAGGAGGTGAAGAACAGCTTGATAAGAACACAAGAACAGTGTTTGGTTGGTGAGCGCGCTGCATCCAAGCAGCAGGGCTTAAAAAAGGGGAAATCCTATCAGTGACATAACCATTCAAATGTAGTAATAAGGACTGCAGCGCTGTGCCTCAGTACAAACCGCCCTCTGTGGTTGTGCATTTATCAGATAACTCAGCACTAAGGCTGCATTTCCACAGTTAAGGTGACGACACACTCGGCACTTCTTAAATGTATCTGACGTTTTTGGCAGGTATAAAAAGATCATACTTGGAAATGATCTCCACCCAGTCAAGCCCAACAAGAACACACTGCTGTGCACTATTTCAGACGTGATTAATGATAAAGTCCCGCCTTAAATGCTTTCAATGCATCCCTGCTTGTATTTACATGTTTTTACTTCAATAACATTTCAGTCAGAGACGACTGCTTGGAGTCTATCAGGGCTTTTTACACAGGGACTGGAGCACTGGACAAAACCGCTTATTCCTTTTAGCTGAAGTCAATACTAGGAAAGAGAAGCACTTCCTGAACATGTTACTGGCACCTAATCCCATAAAGAGCACTGGGAAGTCTGGTGGTAGAAACCACCCACGTGATGCTACTGAGACTTCCCAGTAATCGTGTGCATTGTGGCTTTGGGTGTGTTTAAGCTGCAGCTCTTACCATGGAGAGGGCCGTCTGGGTCTGCTGGAGCAGAGGTTCAGGCAGCAGGGAGATGTGAACGCACTCGGGGATGGTAACTGTGCCTCCATCCAGGTCGGCAATGATCACGTCCAGCTGCACACGCACACACACACACACACACGCGCACACACGCACACACACAGGATTAACATCTGTGCTTCAGGGAGTGCTGATAAGAAGTGAAACAGGAGCTGATTAGATCAAGTGGAGGACAAACACAGCGGCCTCTGAGCAGCTGCTCGTTACATGACCCAGTCGATCAAACCACAGAGCGCACAGTCACATATCAGTGACACACAACCACTGCTCTTACAGCAATAAAGGTAGAAAACACAGCCCCCTGTAGCTAAAGGCTGTGATGGGGCAGCACGCAGCCACACGTGATGAGTCCCGCTAACACCATCATCAGGCCTCAACCTGGTTTCCTCGATCGTGACACTGAATCACCAACTACTGTCCTGGACTCTGATGCGTCTCGGCCGAGTTTACAAAGACGACTACGTGACAAAGCGATGCATCTACCAAGGTTAGCAGGTAGCAAACAGCTGGATGGCAGCAGCTTAAAGACGGATCCGCGGGTCAGTAGGAGCTCACACGGACTCACAGCTTTTCTTACTGACCTGCATTTCACAGAGAAAGCTGTCCCTGTGTGACTGTGTGAAACTATGAAACGTGCCCTTTGTCCTCTAAACACTACGATATCACACATCTACCCCAGCCTGCAGCAGCTGTGTGTAGAGTGCACTGTGCAGGGATGTGTGATTGTTTCAGTGCTGATACAGCGCCGGGTTGGCACAGATGGCTGTGTGTCGCTAACCTGCTCTCGTGTTCATTTCCCTTCCACAGCTGTTTGATACTGTCGTACACAAAATGTTTACAGCGGCGAACGCAGCTCACAAACCTCCTTTAGACACGCGTGTCGTGGCGAGCAGTCATCACTGACACAGACACGTGACGTCCGCCTTAAAAACAAAAGCTTTCTGGTGTCAGCGCTGAAGCTCCACAGCTGTGATCAGACGTTTACACTCATCGAACCTTTACTCTGGTCCCTCTCCACTCAGCATTAAACGAGTTCCCACTAGTGTCTGTGGTGTCTTGTGTGAAAGCCTGCAGTGGCCAACAGCATGTGGTTCAGGTGGAACTCACTAAGAGACGCTGTGTGGAGTCACACGTGTGCACACATTTCTTGCTTTATCAAGTAATAAAACACTGTTCAATAACTTCACCTACAGAAATCACTAAAAGGCCCAAATCACAAGGACAGCAGCTTTAGCCAAACCCAAGCAAGCGTTCGTTCATCGTCCCCTCAAAGACAGCTCCGTCTTTTTACAACACGCGCTTCCTGTCCCCGGACAGCGCTCCCTGCCGACACACTTCCAAATACTGCTGATGTCACTTTAATCATGTATAAGCTCACAAAACATCAACACGTTAAAGGATATCCAAGTACATTTTTTACATAAAATGCTCGACTATTCCAATGCTCAAGATAAGCCCCGCCTCCCTCTGTACAGCTGGTGGTTGTTAAAGGAAAGCTCCGTCAGGTCGATGACACACGACAACACTCCTGTCTGGGATCTTTCCTCAGCAAAGCTTTAAGACACAGGTTCAGCCTTACCATTGCTGACACTGCTCTTTGCTGTCGCTCTGATGAAAACTACCTCATGTAGCCTCATATTCACTAAGCTGCAAACAGTGAGGACCCACCAGCTCTTGAGTCTCAGAGCGGAAGAAGGAATTGACACCAATGATGAAGGGCGTGGGGGTGCTCAGGACCTCGAGGAGTTTTCCAGGTAGGATGGGAATGTAAGTGAAGCTGAGAAAACACAACAAGAAGAGACTTTACACACGTCCTGCACTCAGCAGTGTCTACACGGTGGCTTCATCAACAGGAGTGGGACATACCTGTATTTGAGAGGAAACATGATGGCCAGCAGCGCCCGGCAGGCGTCCGTTAGTCTCTGGTAGCTGCTGGACAGGAACAGGATTTTATGCTCCGTCAGGGCGGCGCAGAACAGACAGAGAACATTGGCGATACCTGAGGGAGGACAGAGGACGTGTCATCCACCTCACCTGCTGCATGCACGCACAGAAATATTGGTGATTTGAAGTTTCATCATATTTGATAGGGTTGAAGGTTCTCGTGTCTTTTAAACTGCAGAATCAACCTGCATTTATTCTTTGAACACTAAAAGTGTAAAACTGTAAGCAAACTATCCTCTGATTGGCTGGCTCTCAGAAACAGAAGGTCTGAGCAGCAGGTCGTGGCCACAGCCATGTGTGAGATGCATATGGAGATATCCATGTTCTTCATGCAGAGCAAAGAGGATGAAAAGGTCTAACATGGAGAGTTTGTGTTTAACACTGACAGAAAATGAAGCCACGGGTCTTCCCCGGCCTGTAGCAGACACGTTTTATCACAAGGATCACACACAGTATTGTTTACATGCATCTCACATGAGGTGACATTGCTCACGAAGTAACAGAGCAGTAATTTTCATATGTGCTCGTACCGAGCTGTCTGAAGAGCTGGGCCACACTGCTGCCACTGACAGGAAGAGACTCGTTGATCGGAGTCTGGATGACTTGCCGGTCGCCAGCACCTAATGTTATAGTCCGCTAAACATAAGAGAGGAGAGAAAAGAAGGATTTGAAAGCAGGTGTGAAAACGGCAGATTAATGGTGGTGGTCAGAGTCGGGGTTTGGCGGCGTGGTTTAATCACAACTGTGTATGTCCACAGAGCGGAGTGATTCAGAGACAGAGAATCCCAGAAGCTTAGCAGCTACGTGGCAAATTAAACACAAGCCATTCCAGCTGATCGGGATGTGAATGGGGTCGGGCGGGACTCCAAGCCAACGACCTTACTGAAAACACCGCAGCACCACCCTATCAAACAGGTCCCAGAAACACAGCAGGTGTCATGCGCGACTTTTCCACTGCAGCCTAACGTGTGGAAAGCAGCTGAATTCATGAGGATTGAACTGAACTCTGTTTAAACAGAGAAATCATTGATGATGCCAATTATCATCTTACAATTATTTCCTTTGTTACCGACCACAAAACTTTGTAGAACTGAAGCTGTGCTGTAGACAGCAGATGGGCCAATACATATGGGTCTGTGTTTGCTGGAATAACAAGCAGAGTGAAAACTGATGACTCAGTACTGTAGCACTACAGACAGACACACTGATGACTGCAGCACAAAGGCTTCGTGGGCTCATTACAGATCCACTTCCACCTTTGGCTGACCGGCCGTGGAGCACCAGCTGGGGGAAGGTGCAGCATTATCTCATGCTCTGGACAGCAGCAGCCACAGATGAGCTGTTAGTAGTTCAATACTGTGATCCAACATCTGATCATCGCGTCGGCTGTGGTCTGAAGACGTGTGAGGTTTGACAGTAAGGATGCGCCCACACGTGCTTCTTAATGCACCGAGGACAGAATGTATTTGTGGCAGGAGGCCACTGGTTTCAGCAGGGCCTTAGAAACCCATTCCAAACTGGATGCTGTGGTGTCACAGCTGAGCCAATCACAGCCCTCCTCAGAGCCACTGCTGTCAACTGGGAAAAATCCAACCAGTCAATGGTCTGGTCATTTTGGTTACATGGAAATAAAATGACAAGAAACGAATAACTGTATGCGAAATAATCAGTTGTTGGTCACATATTGAGCCTATATCAAAGCTTTTGATTGGTCCTTCTGTCACAGGACGTGTGCATGGACTGCCTGAAGGAAACGGGTGGAGAAAAGGAAGCAGAGTCAATGGAAAGCTGATTGGTAGCGAGGGGAGAACAAAGTCAGGCTGGCGTACCAAACTCTCCTCTCTCTGCTCCTGGCCCGGCTACACAAGCACCCAGCAGAGACGCACAAACACACACCAACAGGATAAGACAGGTTAGCAACAACGAGCGAAGGCACAAAGTGCCCAAACTTAACATCATGACAGTATCAGCACAGCAAAACAACAAAGAGGCACAAACAACACACTGAAGGATGACACACGTGTGTGCAAAGAAAGTGCATTACTGAGCAGGAGCAGCAACGGATGACTCACAACTTAAAATACACACAGCAGTGACACAACACGTTCATTTGTTTTACAGCTAACAGTAACCAGAGCAACGGGGGAGGGGCAGATTACA
>NW_024582554.1:1028857-1076901 GCF_018398535.1 Haplochromis burtoni | reverse complement strand
CACACACACACACACACACACACACACAGACACACACACTCACACTCACACACACACACACAGCAGTAGGCCTGTTTGCGTTTGGCTTATCAGACTAGCAGTGGAGCGACCTGGTGAACAGCTGGGCTCTCTACTCGGGAACTTTGATTCCAAAACTGGAAACCGCAGCACTGAAATCACCTTCCAGCAGGATCCCGACACAAACAAAGCCAAAAGAAAAGAACAGTTCACGACTACGTGCCACGCTAACAGCAGACGCCGGCACCTTCGTGTGATCGGCCAAGACAGTGCCAATGACCTCCAGCAGAACGACTTGCAGCAGGTCTGCTTTCAGCATCACCCTTGGCAGCATGACGGACAGTGTCAACAAGAAAATTCCCTGTTTCTGGAATCATATGAAGCAATTCCAGAGGCAGATCTGTTCCTGTAATCTCTAATGAAAAACCGTCTGCTTGTTCCAGTAAAGTCAGAGTAAACACGGTCCAACGCTGCCACACACATGCACATACAGTGGGAGGTGGGACTGAGTTGCTGGGACTCTCTAAGGCTATGTTCACACTGCAGGCAAAAGCGCATCAAATGCGACTTTTCTGACCCTGTGCGACTCATATCCAATCATGGTGTGACAGTGTGAACGGCACAAATCCGACCTGGGTCACTTTCGTATGTGGTCCTGAATCCGACACATATCTGATGTTTTACAAAGCGACTGCTGTTTGATGGTCACGTCGCATTAAATCCATCTTTTACATCACTGACAGACAGACGCCAATTATCAGCGCCGGAGAAGACATCGCGAACGCTTCCTGACCATCCCGTGTAGATGTCAGTGAAACTGCTGGGAAGACAATGTTGGAGAAACGTGAACATTTTATTTGTTCTGTATAATCTGCAGATTCTGACAGAAATCTGTAACTATCCTTTGAAGCAGCAACAAGGATCATTATTAGGCCAAATGTAAATAACACAATAACTTTATAACTTAAAGCAAAATTGGGAAACAAGTCCTCATATTAAGGGCCATCAGTCAAACTGTTGGTCTGGGTCTAAACAGACGTCTGTGTGTGACGTCTTCTTTTGTGCATGCGCCACTTTGAGCGTTCACACTAGAGCGCGTTTGCTGTCGCATTTTATTTGTAGTGTGAACGAGCAGACAAAAAAATCGGATTTGATCAAAAAATCTGAATTGAGCATCAAGACCTGCAGAGTGAACGCAGCCTAAGTTCTTGTAGTCTGGTCTTGGGTCAGAACGACTGCACGACGTTCATTCTTGTCTAAGAGCAGTGTTGCTGATCAAAAGCTGACGCTCCACTTCTGCAAGACACCACGTGTCATACTGAGCTCAAAGTATTAGAGCTGCGTAAACTGTTGCTACAGATGAATCTATGCTGTTGTAAGATCCTGTCTGAGTCATACACTTGCTTAAAAAGTGGTGTGTGTGTGTGTGTGTGTGTGTGTGTGTGTGTGTGTGTGTGTGTGTGTGTGTGTGGTGAAAAATGGCATTCATTTATTCATAAATATCATTTTCTGAAATACTGTGATCTAACTGAGGATGCATCGCTCAGCCCTAATATAGCTTTAGGCCTGTTAGTATCTGTTACAGGGCGCGTGGTTGGACTACAGCAGGGTTTCAGCTTTGAATCCAGGGTAAGCATTACCTCTTTAGGAATTGCAGCCATTTTTTTGGCTCAAAAGGATCCAAAGTATTGGGACAGTTGGCCGAGCAGTTTCATGAACAGGTGAGGCCTCATTATTTCATAAATGAAGCAGATACAGAGCTTGGGTGCAGGAGGCTCTTTAGGCAGAGAAACACAACAGCAACAAAAACCCTGCCACAGGAGCGGCCAAATAAACAACCTACGTTCTGGTGCCAGACCAAATGCTGAGCAACATCACGAGGGCGGGAAGACTACGAAAGACAGCGGAAGCAGATCATCACAAAGTTCTTTCATTGGTGAAGGAAGACCGAGTGAAGACCACTCCTGAGGAGGTTAGGGTTAGGTAAGTATCTACACAGGGTCCTAACCCTGTACACTGCACCGCTGTCCCTTTGTGTTGCTTGCAAGCTCGCAGTCAGACCTGGGATCCAGTTTGGATCGTTCTCGGCCTCCAGGTGACGTTATAATCACACATAATCGAGCGCAGCTACGAGGCCCTCTGGCTGATCCAGTCCAGCAACCACACTAAAGAAAGAGGCGGCTGCTACTGCATGCTGCTTAGATTACGGTAGATAAATACAGCTTTGTGCTTCATCTACGCAGCACCTCAGGAGAGGGGTTTGATAACGTGCTACATGGAAATGTGCTCTAAAGGTGAACTGTGCGTAAGCTACAGCGTGTCTGACTGAATACTTCTGATGCACATCATGTTGCTGCAGTTGGTTTGTCGTCTGTGGCGAGCGTTTAGTTACTTTGTGCAGGTGCCCTGCGCTCCTCCGAGCGCTGCTTGTGCGTGCTGGCAGAGCAGCAAACTCTCCTGTGTTCTGTGTGATGAAGGAGCGCGCGTGCACTGATGAGTGTGAGTGGAGACGTGGGCTAGCTTCACTGTTTGGGTCTTATGTGTGTTAATACTGATTAAATCTGATTCTCTCATTCAGACGCGGCGCTACCCGACAGGAAGCCATCTGCCATCCCATATGGTCGCCAAGCAACAAACTACGAACTGCACAGCAACTTGAATGTGTGTAAAGGTGTTCGTGTGCATGTGTCACCGAGGCGGGGAAAGAACGAGGAACTAATCCGTGCTTTTAAACGCTGCTGCAGCAAATCAAGCTGATGGCAAACAAAAGACGCTTGAAATGAAGAACATGATGTAAACAAACAGAAAACCAGGTCAGCTGAAGCACCATCAGTCACAAATGATTTGAAATGACTGCAAGAAAGATTCCTTTAAAGAAAACAGAAACAATGGCGGCCTGTTGGATGAACAGAATCAATCACATCGAGCTGCTTGCTGATTGGTGAAGCTTGGAGAACATGAAAGTTACCTGGAGACAGGCCAGCAGCCAGTCACAGGCCAGGACCTGAGGAACTCTGTCTAAACTACAAACTGGGGCCTCATCTGTCTGTAACACAGAGGAACCAGGGTACAGTAGGGCGCACACAAATGACACACACGGGTTACAACATCTGGAGCAGGAAGTGTCAGCTAGTGTAGTTCAGAGAAAATACACACTTCCTGCTGTACGTGCACGGTGACACGAGTCATCTGTGTTTAAAAACAGATTATTAGATCACAGTTTCCAGGTGGTGGAATTAAAATAAACATGACCTCAAAAGAAAATATGAAAACAATGAATGAAGGGGAAATTAAAAAGTAAAATGAGGAACAAGTTATTACGACATTTTTATATGTGAAATACAGGGTTTATTAACCTGCTGGAGTTTTCTGCAGATTTCCAGCTCATCTGTGATTGGTTAAAAAGGTGTGTGCACATATGCGTCCACACACTTTGTTACTGCTGTTCAACACGACAGGTCTTCAGTGTTTCTGCCTGTGTCACTGCAGAACTGCGCTCAGCCACAGATGAGAGAAACCCACAGAAATGCACAACCAGGTTAGACAACACTCGACCCTTTAAACACAAAGAGCGCTGGATGTTCATGCTGAAAACGCAGCTACACTAGCAGGCTGTGCAAAGCTTTGCTTCTATGCACACAGCTGGCTGAGCGACGCATCAGCTGCCATTTAAAGTCTGACATTAACACATTTTACAGAGCCTGCTCGGTCAGGGAGAAACAGCACTGGTTTAAATGACCCCTCAACTCAAATCATCACCTCTGGCAGGTCATGCTGCATCGTCAACGTGACAGAGACAGGAAGTTATACCTGGGAGCCTCCAGCGATGGGGATGACACAAGTGAGGAGATTCCCGACAACCGTTTCCAAGGGCGCAGACAGACCATCTACGTGGACGGTGTAGATCAGCCCCAGGCAGTTCTGTTCAACCAAGAAACACAGAGGTCAAGGGTCAACGGCAAACCCAGGCCACAGCAGGGTTTCACACACAGACGGCTGCAGACTCATTTACACAGCAAGGCCGCAGGTTCCAGTGCAGTCAGGTGTTTGTCTGGAGTCAGCATGTCTGTCTTCAAGTCGCAGCTAATCTCTAACAACGCTTGAAAATGATCAGAATCAACAAATTCAGTTTTGTTTTGCATCCCTGTGAAAGACGACGATAATACCACTCAGAAAGTTCTCTTTGGTAATGTGCAGCTTTGTTATTGTGAGCTCAAATATGGGCCTTTTTATGTCTCTGTCCCAAACTACAGTTTCATGGTAAGAGAGAATGTCAGCCTCTAGTCTTTACCAGACTTTAATGTCCAGACTTCAGAACTGAAGGTCGGTCGGGGCTTTTTAAAAAGAAATACTACAAAAAGCAATTTTCTATGTCCAAACTTTGCACAGTAAAGTCTTAAACCACGGGCGGTCCAACAGAAAATGCTCTGAAACTGTGATGATTTGAGAATGATTTAATAACTTAGAAAGCTGTGCGGTTTCTTTCACGTTGGACGTCCATGCATGTGTAGATACACCCGTGTGCACACACCGCCACCTAACCCTAACCCCCACAAACAGAATCAACCTGCACACATAATCCAACTCCAGCCAATCAGCTTCTTAGTTCCTTCTTCTGTCAACATTCACTCATCTTTTAAATAAAACGTATATTAATTGAAGGTTGTTCATCTTGTGTTGTGTCATATCTACATACATAAATGTCACATGTGGAAAAGCTGTGTGAGCCGTACCCTGAACACCTCGGTGTGATCCAACTGGGACACCAGCACCAAGCTCTTGGGGGCAAAGATCTTAGCTGGTTGGACGACGGAGAGCACCTCATCTGCTTCGTCCGCCTCGCTGGCCTCAGCCTTCTGCAGCTGAACACAGGGTCACACATTACTGTCACGTTAAGTTATTCAGTTTCAGTTGAATCATCATTTGACACCGTCTCACCTGGGGGTTGTCCAGGCCCTCCCAGAAGGTGAAGCAGGCACAATAGTGACGGTCCGAGTTGATGTCAGTCAAAACCGCTACGAAGAAGGAGGGAGGCAGCTGATCGGGAACCAGCTGCCAACCGCTGGGTTGGCAGAACTGAAGAGCAAGGAGGAGGGGAGGAGGGGTGGGAAGGTGGTGGCAATATTGAGGCAAGAGGTGAAGACACAGCGAAGAAGAGAAAGATAAACATTAGCAAACGTATCAGACAATAGTAGATCACATGGTGGGACAACACCTCGATTCATCCAGGGCTGGGCTTCAACTGCACCACAGCTCGCCATGAGCGACGGCTCCGTATATGACAGTGATATACAGGCCGATGGTGGCGATGGTGGCTCAAGAGTTGGGTGTTAGTCTTGTAATCGGAAGGTTGCCGGTTCGAGCCCCGGCTCGGACAGTCTCGGTCGTTGTGTCCTTGGGCGAGACACTTCACCTGCTGCCTACTGGTGTTGGCCAGAGGGGCCGATGGCGCGATATGGCAGCCTCGCCTCTGTCAGCCTGCCCCAGGGCAGCTGTGGCTACACCTGTAGCTACACCTGTAGCTGCCTCCACCAGTGTGTGAATGTGAGAGGGAATGAACAGTGGCATTGTAAAGCGCTTTGAGGGGTCCTGAAAAGCTCTATATAAAATGTGTGTGTTATTATTAGTAAATCAGTTTCAAACTGTCTTGAAATCAGTTTCCGATTTCAAGACAATCGGTTATAGTGTGTAACATTTAAATCTTGACTTGTAAAACAAGAAACATAACTGGAGCCGTCGATTCTGCCAGTGTTGACACAGAATCAATATTTACAGGGTTTGTCTTTGTCATTCTTGCTGCTGTCAGTTAGCTGACGTAAGCCTGATGTAAACATGGACCTCCAGTCTAATTAAAGCCGTTCATGTAGCATTTTTAGTTTTTGTCGTCGTCCGTTTCTGAATCACAGCGCAGATACGCTTTTAACTCGCCGACCCCTTTAACCACACTGACTGCTCAGGCCAGACAACAGACCTAGATTCAGACGCTATCAACTGATCCGATGACAGGATGTGAATATTTCACAATGGCTCTGCAGTTTGTTATAGATTCAGTTAGGGCTGCTCAATTAATCGAATTTTAATCTCGATTACGATCTGGGCTTTCAACGATCATTAAAAATGACTGAGCCGATTATTAGCCCCTCCCTCGTGCTTTACTCTCACGCTGCTCCGTGTGGCAAATCGAGCGCACCTCTCTGCATTTCGAACACGTGTCACAACAATGAAGAGGACCCGAGGGAAGCTCGGAAAGCTAAGCAGAAGTTATTTGGAGAGGAGAGTGACGGCCGTTGGTTTAAAAGAGAGGTAAAAAGCTTCAGTGGTGTGGAAACATTATGGGTTCAGTCAGACGTGGATCAAGTAGACACAGTGTGTAAACTTTGCTACAGTAGCTGCACCACAGAGCAACACTGCAAAGCTCACTAAACACAGATGTTTACATTTTTCATTTGTTTCTTATATTGCAAACATTTGCACTGTTATCAGTATTTGCACACTATTTATATTATTTTTTAAAGTCTTTATTCAATACATTGTTATTGTTAAATAAATATTGTCAAATAATCGTGATTATCATTTTTGCCATAATCGAGCAGCCCTAGATTCAGTACATCATTTCAACCTAACGTCCAGCCTTTATGCAGAATATCTAATCATAAGCTAGAACATATGCATAGGAGTGAAAGTCACTGTAAGCACTGAGGGTTTCACGTCAGTAGCTAACTACTTTAAATGAACAGGACAGACACGTGTGTGGATACGTGAGGTCAGGCTGACATGGACAGGGTCAATATGAGCATCAACAGCACTGCAGTGAAGGTCAGTCCTCCACAGTTTCTGCACATGCTCACCTATGCATGACAACGAAATAAGCAGTATCACAGCTACATGACTTACCAGCTCTACGCCTTGTGGGAATGGGCTGTCCTCCCAGTCTTTCTCAGGAAACCGCTGGAGAATGCGACCTTGACCTTCACCTTCCACTGTGCAGAGACAGAGAGACAAATCCAGAGGTCTGAGTACGTTCCTTACAGCTAGCTGTTGTCTGCTTGTTTCTACCAACAGTCCTCTTAGACCTGAATGAGTGAAGTACTCATGTAGTTGTTTTTGCCTTAATGCAAACCTGGAAGCTACCTGATGAAGCCAAAGTTGTGTGATCAGCAAGCTCATGTGTAAAAACCATGTGTGACTGTAAATGAACAGTTCTAATGATTCCAGCTGTATTCACGAGCTTATTGTCAGGCCTGTCCTTTAAATGGTTCACGTGTGCCTGCTAAACATTAGTGAGATGTGTTAAAATGCTTGTTTGCTGCTGGCTAATGAGGCCATTTCCTTTGTTGGTCAGGGCCTGGCTCATCACAGCGGCACAATGACACAACAATGGCGGACTTATGTAACCACCACAAGCCCGTCTTTCAGCCTAGGTCCAGCTGAAGCCCAGAAGGCTGCTTAATGGCGGCATTCATCCGCAGAGAGAATACACTCAACCCACCCAGTACAAAGGATTGATATACAGAACACAACAATATAACGCTAAATAAAGAAGAGGTGCTCACCAGCATTAGACAAGCCTAAAACATTATGTAGCAAATGTGTCTCAGAGCAAACAACAGAGCCTGTGGGCCTTTACTGAGAAACTAAACCAGAAGTACAGACGATACAAAAACAGAAAGTAGGCCAGCTCCCAAAACACAGGGGAATTCATTCTGTCGCCTGTACACGAGTGTTACGTGGACGCTGTGGGGCGGGGCTGTCAAAGATGACGGCTTCGTTTCCTTTCACTTTAACACGAGTGCCCCTCATTCCCACACTGTGCCAAAAATAACATGTCCTTAGAGAGCTGATGCTGACCCCACTGCTGGAGAGGGAAGCTACACACAACAACTATCACTTACTTTGTCACCACAAACTTCTTTTTGATCAGCTGATATAAAGCATATGGACATGTAAACAAAAGGCATGTGTGGAACGCAAACAATAAGCAAAGAGTCCCACAAAAACAAAGACCCAGCAGAAATGAGACGGAGGACGAGTTACGAGGTTGTTATGATCATTTCAGGCTCTATGTTACAACACTTTGACTCCACGTATCAAATCTGCAGAGCCAAAACTGATAAACTGAGCCAGCGATACACCTATGGCCTCTAACTGACAACAGGACCCCCACTGCTGCACTGACCAGGTCAGAGCCAGCGTCACCGTCTCTTCATGCTGTCCGTTTGTCTGCAGAGCTGTTCAGTTTCTCCCAAACGATTCTAATAACATGTGGCTAGAGATGCATTATAGCAAGTTTAACATCAAACAAAGAAAAAGACTCCTGTGGTCATTTACACAGGCTGCCCAGCAGAGTCGACCGTTAGCACCCTGACTGTGTTACTGACAGTCACGCCAAAGAAGGAGGAGCAAGACTGTGTTCACAGCTTTACTACGATTGGCAGCAGCGAGCAGAGGCTGTAAAAAGGAAATTATATTTGCAGACTTCAAGTGATTAGGGGCAAAATAACTGAAGCCACTACCAGCGAGAGTGTGGAACGCTCATGAGTGACGTGCAATGAGCAAATCAGTTCCTCTGTGTGTGGTTGAAGAACAAGCAAGCATAAACACACTGTGGTGCAGGTTTGTGCGATGGAAGCTAGAAAGGATAAAGTATACTCACATCTTAATATCACAGTATCTGACTAAAAACTGGCTCCCAGTACGAACTGGGCTGTAATGTGTGCCTGCATCCATCATTCTCAGTGACAGTGTTCAAATGTGAATAGTTCTGTGTCACTGATCTATTTACTTCTTGTTCTAAAGGACTTTAACAGTGTTTGCTTTCATTAAGTGCTATACCCTAAACGCCCTACTCGAAGTTGCACGAGTACAATATATGAAAGAAGTCAGAGAACATGACTGTGCCTAAGACACAGTCTGTCTAAAGCCTAATCCACAGGCCCCCACAAGTGAAAGCATAGGTGTAAGTCTGTCAACAGACAGCTGCAGCAGGCATGAGGGTAAAAGGCCACAACAAGCCCCGAGCTACAGTAACACCTCTGTACTATCTGCTGGATCACAACTGACAACTCCTACGTAAAATCACCGTCAGAGCTGATAGAAGCACATCAAACTAAGGAGACGGGTGCAAATGTAAATGTGACGAGTCAGTCTACGAGCATTTGACCAAACCTGTTCATGGGGATTTTGGGGGTGGGAGGGGCTACCGAAGGTTATTTTGAAATGTATGACTTCACTCCGTCAGAAAGTTACGACTGGTAGGTTAGGATGACAGACGTGCCCACAGATCAGGGCTCAGAAAGGAAAAAACTCAAGAGACCATCTCAGGAAGACAACTACAAGTTGTCTGCTTCAAACACAGCTGTGTGGAATAAAAGCTCAAAGTTCAAAGTGCAGATCCAACGGTCCGATGATGAAGTGAAACTAAATACATCTAAAAAGTCTTCAGCTCTTACAGGGACGGCACGTTGAGTGCAGCTCACACACAAACTTTTCTAGCCTGACGTACACACCAGAGCAAGTTCACAAGTTCATTAATACAACCTGAATTCAGCTGTTGGCTGGCTCTACATGCATCATATTCAACATTAAAACAATTCTCATTGTTCTCACAATAGGAAAGAGGATCTAATCATGTTACAATGCTGATATTTATAAGTAAATGATGCATCAAAAGGAAAGCGAAACAGGTTTTGCAGCTGGCAGCGATCAGAGTCTGTAAAAGTCATCATAGTGCCTGTTCTAATGTCTACATATACACACGTTATACCTACATTGGTATACTGGAGAAGTACAGTTGTAAAGCTTGAAATAATCCTGTAACCCTAGGTGGAACATGCTGCTTCGATCAAACTTCCCATCATGAAGTCTATTTTTCCAGCTCCTGCAGGGATTCTGTTCTGTATCATTGCAGAGAAGTTCAGTTTGTTGGGAGACACTTTGCTGCTCCATGAAGTCCACGACAACATAAGAAACAAGCTTTGTCTTCTGAAACAGAAACTGCTGCACAGGCAGGGAAGTCCGTACTGCTTTGCTTTGGTCAAATGAAGCCGTGCATAGCCTGCATGATGGTCTGCAGGTAGGCCACAGCCCGGGCTGTCACCTCCAAAACAGCTTTGTCCTAACAGGACGCACTGTAACAGCATGTGTCTCGTTTCCACATCCAAGCCAGCACAGTTAGACCGACAATCAGCTGGGCCAGTATACTGTGACATTAAATATACATGTGGCAGTCCTTCACCTGGTACAGTGTGTTAACATGAGTGACACACCCATATTAGCAAATGCAGCAATTCAAAGCCAGCACTACGTGAACCATCGTGAAGATTAAACTCTTTATTTTAAACTCATGCTGGACGTGATTCTGCACTGAAACCATAAGCTGCATGTCACTGAGGTGCAACCTGAAACCGCACAGCTTCATTATATCAGAAAATGCTAACCTGATAATAACAAATGTGATTCACAATTACATTCTGTTTTGTTAGCATAGCATTAGCATGTGGCTCATGGCTCGCTTTCAACAATCACTTTGCAATTAAAACGAATCGCTAATGGGTCCTTAGCTGATTAGCCCCCAGTCATACATCCCATAAAGCAAACATCAACACACAATTTAAAGCAGCCAGAGCTCAGCAAAGGCTGCAGTGGTTCAAGCAGCAGCAGCCGACAGCAGGCATGAGCATACAGAGCTGTTTCAAAGAGCTGCCTCTCAGTCTGAGCGGCGTGACAGGAATGTGCATCGAGTAGAGCGGCCTTGCGAGCAGATGACATCCAGCTATCAGCCTGACCTGTTGTTACACAACAGCAGGTTAGTGAATGGATATGGATTATTTGCACTGAGGCTTTTCATCCTTGGCCATTCTCAGGTTTTTCATTATAACCAGGTTCTAACATGTCCTGGTCCGTGTTTTAAAACAGCATGTTTCTGGGATCAGTGTCCTTCACACACACAGGCTCCGACAATCAGCTGGTTTTTATTTTGAAAGATCAGCTGCTGCCAACCAGCTAGCACCAGCTTGGCCCAATTTTCTACTTCCTGTCTAGCTGACCACGCCCTTAATAACATTCAAAGACTGGCTCCAGAGTTACACAGGGTACTCCACAATTTCGTCCATCAACTACAACACTAGTCCTTGTTCTGCTGTAAAGATGTGCTTGAGGTTGAGGGCCAGTCTAACCAGAACTGCACCAACTGGAAAAGTGGTTCATGCTACGTCAAGCTCACTTAGGCAGCAGAGCAAAGAAGATGTGCTGTTGCCAGCTGCAGGCCAAGATGGTGCTAGTTAAGTTTCACTGCTGACCAAGTCACATTTTCCTGTCAAGGATAATAACGTACATTTCATCTTAAGAGACGACAACGTGGCCAACATTTTAGGGGTAGCATCACGGTGCAGTTCCTGAATCTCCAAAATCTCAAAAGTAGCTGAAAAACTGATAAGTTACACGTGGCCATTTGGATACAGCTCACTTTATGTCAGAGCTAAAGACCTAACCAAACGTCAGCATCCTGGTTATACTGTGGTTCTAGCACTTCTGAAGTGAAGCACCTCGTATCTCTGCCACTTTAACGCTATTTTTCATGTCCACTCGCAGCAGAGCCGTCTTCTGCTGACAGTAGGGCTGGGCCATATCATACCGTTCACGGTAATACCGGTATAATGTTGCCAACGATAAGAAAATGAAATATGGCGATAGAATATTGGTAAAACGTGCATGCGCAGTGCCTTTGTTTACATACGCACATGGCGGAAAAAGCATGGCGGCGATGCAGAATGAGAAGAGTGAAAGCGGATGGTTGAATGAAACGATGAACCAGAACTGGTTCAGAGCGGGCCGTCGTTATTTGGAAAATACGGCGCACTTAAAATCAATCCTTTGATTTTTCTGAAAGTCGACAGAGCCCCTTATAACCCCGTGTGCCTTATGTATGAACTCTGGTTGTGTTTACTGACCTCGAAACGATTTTATGTGCACGGCGCTCGAAAATCTGTCACATGTTTCAGTACGACTTTGCTAAGCTACGAACCCGCACTTGATGGATTGTCGGAGCATCACGGCTGTCGTAGGCGGAGCCTCGCGGAGTGATACGTGCTGTGCTTCAACATAATGTTACGTACTGTGTGTGTATAACCTCTTTTTAAGTTCTGTGGATGTTATACATGGTTATGCTGAGGACATGTCGGCCAGTTTCCACTGGAAACGCCTTTTGGTTAAACTGTCAGCGAGGAGTTTGCATTTGCACTGTTAATTTTATATAACTTTAATGAACATAAAACAGCTGCTTGTTTAAGTGAAAATACATTGATGGGTTTTTTGCACTGATAAAGTTGAGGAGTTGTAAAGTATTTTGTCTAGTGTCAATTATATCGTCAGTTATGTCGTTATCGCAAATTTTCAAATGTATATCGTGATAAATATTTTTGGTCATATCGCCCTGCTCCAGCTGACAGAAGTAGTCACACCTCCAAGATGTGTTCAGGTTGTGTTGTTCTAATTAAATCACAGTGATAACCTCTCGAACAGTCGCTCACGGTCTTAGTTCATGTGAACAAGGAAAGTGTGCACAGGGCTGTTAATTATTAACCTACCGATATAATCTGCACAACTGCTCCGATCACATGCTAAATCAATCTTGTAAGATGGTCAAGCTCATACACACAAAGGCCTGGAACGTTGTAAACATGTCAAAGAGAATGAGAGGTCACAAGCCACACCGACTTCAAACACCTCAAACAACAAAAGGAACCCCTCCAAACGAACTGGTTTAAAACCAGCCGACCACAGTGCTAACGGCTGCACTGTACTGTGTTTCAGTTTAGACATCCACCTCATCAATCAGAGTGTGACAACAGTTATGCTTTTACAGTGACAGAGACATGTCCAACTAACTCTTCCCCATCTAATCAATCAGGTTTCTCATTCAGCTTTGAGCTATACTACTTTATCCCACAGGTACAATTGGAGCCACAACCCACTGTGATCAACAACACATGAAGATGAGCAGGTCATGCAAAGGTTACCAAAAAATGGTAGAAACACAACAAGGTGAAGGGCAGGAGAGGGGAGGAGGTGGGTCAATGTGTGCGCCACAGTTAAGCGATGACTCCTCACATGTATGACTGTGTGTAGCCGTCTGTGTGTCACGCTCTTGCTGCTGAAGCAGACCGCAGCTTCTCGCAAGCTTCCAAACCACAGTGACACGACATCAGGCCGTTTCTACGGTGACAGCAGTCAGGACCACAGAGTCTGGTGTGTGTGCAGATTTGTAACTATGTAGGCTGGTCCGAAGCAACGTCACCACCGAACGAGACCCGGGGAGGACGTTTACATGCACTGCAACTGTTTTTCTGGCATCTCACGTTTTAACTGCTACAACATGTCCAATGTTTCCCAGCCGTTTAACAGCAGCTGTTATTTATTTAGCAATCAAAGATCAAGTTACAAGTGAACACTCCCTCACTTTCCTATTCTGGAAGTTTCAGTGCGACAAGTGATCTACCCGAGCCCTTACGAGCTTCTTTGCCCCAGCAAGGTGAATTTTGTGGTCCTGGATATCATTCAGCTACATTTCCAGTCTTTCTTCACCATCTTTGACAGCAGATGGCCAAAGAGTCTTTGTTTGGATGGAGAGCCTTTGCCACCAGGCACAACTGCTGCAGACAGAGAGCTGGTTGATGCGCTGTGGGCCAAGCTCAATCTGAAAGGATGGAATTGGAGCACTTCCACAAGATAAGAATTTCTACAGTCACAAAGCACTTAACAACTACACGAGGTAGTCGTGTTGAGCATTTTAAAAGGGAGTGTTCACTAATTCATTTCATAAAACATGAGCTTGCTTCCTTTCATTTGTGCACTCAACCCATTACAGACACAATCTTCTCTTCTTCACAGAATCTGTGTGGAAAACATCGATAATGCCGAGATGATGCAGTTGCAAATGCACACATCATTAACATATTCTCAGCTTGCATGACTGCATCTTTGTTCAGATAACATCTCCAAAGCAGAACTGAGGCCTTCGTGGTGAAAAGCTATGACTTCATCATCACCACACCCTCGGTCCTGCTCTTTCTGCTGTCCGCCCAGCTTACACACCATCGCTCACTCGTGCCATTTGTCAAATATACTCATCCAGGACAGTGTTTCTGTGCGTGATGTAAAGCACACTGGCTCCTCGTGGGTACACAGTATGGTTCACCGTGCCTGAAATCCATACAGCCGCTCAGCACATTAATAAGAAACACTTGACATTCAGCAGTGTCTCTCAGTTTGGTGTTGGATAACACGATACCCTCAAATAAGACAATCCCTGTTCAAACCGGACTGGATGAGCAAAGACGCCTTTTAAGAATCAAACACAGAAAAAAAGGGTCCATCTGGCAAACGCCGTCGCCCTGGAGACAATGTGGGACGTTTTCTTTGTGCAAAAGCTCTTCAGCAAACTCACATCCTTCCTGCAAAAAGCTCCCCCCCTCCAAAGCTCCAAACAAAAAGAAAGGGCTTTCCAGGAGAGGAAACGGCCTCACAGAGAGGCCCAGCAGAGCGACCAAACTTTCAGCTGTAGGATGCCACTTGCTTCAGATCTAACACGTCACAAGGCTGATGATTGATAACATGAGCTTAATTTCTTCTCACGTTCATGTTTGGAGCTACATGTTGTTTCCAGCTGTCCTCTGCTGCCAAACACATTGAAGAGCACGGGAAAAAAGCCAAGGCTCCCACAACACAGGCCATCTACTCCCCAGTCTCTCTGAATCAAATCCACCCACCATTCAACTTCCACTCGACACTTTCAGACAAACACCGTCAGCCTGTTACTCATTCACATCATGTTCAGAAACAGCATAAGACAACACAGAATTAGTGTTTTCATTCAGATATATATTAGAGATGGGCCGATATTACGTATCGGTCCATCTCTAATATATATGTGCGGCTCAAAATAGACTTTATACGGCTTAAAATCATTTCACATAAGACGAGAATCTGTGGATTCCAATCCCGATCAAGCAAATCCCTCAAAGAAACCTCACAGAGCAGCACGTTGGTAACCTCACTGTGGTTTTGCTCGACACTGATTGGCCCAGCATAGAGGAGACAGCAGTGCATCTTCTACCTTTGTGCACGCTCCTCTGCTAGAGCAGCAGAACAAACAAAAACACAACTGTTTGAAACTGTCAGTGTTGCCAGCGTTTCTGGGGCTTTGACACATAAACCGACCTCCTGACTCTGCCTGTAACCCTGGAAGACATTTTTTCTGTGATGTAAAGCAGCGGTCCCCAGCCCCGGGCCATGGACCGGTACCGGTCCGTGAGTCGTTTGGTCCCGGGCCGCGAGAGTTGAGGCTCGGGTGTGTGGTTTTCAGGGTTTTATCGTCAACTCCGTTTCCCTGGGTCTTTCCCCGTGTGTAATGAATAAATCGTCTTTGATGCTGGTACTGGTTTTGTTTTGTTGCATTATCCCCGACACCTTAAAGGCCGGTCCGTGACAGTACTGTCAGATATGAACCGGTCCGTGGCAGAAAAAGGTTGGGGACCGCTGCTGTACAGCACGCCTGACAGCATCACTCATTTCAATCAACTGAACTCTCAGTTCTGAACTATGATCTTTCATATCCTGAGCTTTAACACTTAGGTCTGTGCTTTTCATTATCAGTACTCGGCTCGAGTCAGTTTTAGATGTTTTCCATTACAATAGAGTACCATGGCCAAAGGTCCCGCGCAATGTGACAGGGACACCACATATAATATTTTAAAAAGCAGCAGGTAGCAGTTATTACCACCTGATGGAAAACCCTAACCACCAAACAGGGTTGAGCTGAGTAGCTGAGTAGGCACGAGTCGAAAAGGGCTTTTGGTGACTGCCATATTTAATGATATCTCATTAGCTAAGCAGACATTAAAATGTAGCTCTAAAATACTTTTGAAATCACAAAACACTAAAAGACTTGTCCTCCTGAACAGGTGCACCAATCTGAACAAAGCACTGCATGCAGTGGAGCTGTGTGTAACCTCAGAAAACCATGTTATTATTAACAACCACAGCTTATGTGCTACATGCAAACAGTGATCCGACACAGTGGATTTAGATTTCACATGAAATATCTTTACTGGTCCTTAAATTCTGTATTTGTATAGCTGAAAACCATTCAGCAGCAGTACACGGCTGTGATGAGTAGTAGTTGGTACTGTATGCTCTCCATCAACCAACCACCTCATAAAGAAACTCAACTTCCCCTGTCGCAGTTCTTTTAAACACGGTGGAGAAACTTCTTAAAAATTTGTAGCAAGTTCTCTGAAAATTGACACACACACACACACACACACACACACACACACACACACACACCTATAAGGAGGACGTGGGGCATGGTGGGCAATGAGGGTGTAAGAGCTTCATCAGGATTTCAATGCTTTGGGAAACCTAATGGCAACAAGCACAGAGTAAAGACGCGTTAATTAATAAAAGCAGATTCTTCATCACATCATTACATAGAGGAAATATGGTCCCGGCGAACACGATGTAGATTCTGCTTCCGTGTTCTCCCCCTGAGCACGGCAACAGGAAACTTGACTCAATAGATGTGTGCTATTGCGCCTTATCTCCTGGCACCCACACCTCTGTCTTTACTCAGAAATGCATTAAATCCCTTTAATCATTTCATTTGTCTTTTCTCCCGCTGCAGTCTCCTATGTCACACTAACTTCCGTGGCATTAATCACCTACACACACGTAACGGACATGACATCTGGTTACTTGGGCAACCAACAGCCAAGAAACAACTACGTGTCTCATAACCAAACAGGAACCAGACTACGAGACAGTGAAGGCAGACAGCTCTGTCGGGACAGCCCCCAGCACACTGCAGAGGTTATCAGGCACCCCTCATTTCTTTATATTTTACGTTTTAGTCCTTGGACTCTAACATTTTGCTTGTTTGTTACACCAGCTAACAATAACGCATGAATCATTCAACCAATAAAAAGACATTTAACTGAAAGCATGAACCAAGTGTTTGGTCTACAGAAACTGGACTCGAGAGAACAAATGAAGACTTTCAGGCCTACAGCAGACAAACAGTATCTGAAAGTGACAGCCTTCAGAAACAAGAGGGCAAAGAAAGCTGACAGATCCATACAGTGATCCCTGAAGACTCGGCAGAAACGCGTTCAACAGGAAAGAGTCTGTCAAGAAGCCATTCTCAAGGCACAGGCTGACCAAACGGCACCAGAACTGGACTGAAAACCAGATCATCAGAGTGACGAGTCCACGTCTGAAGTGTTCTGGTTCAAAGTGTTGTCAGTATGTATGAAGAGGTCACAGGGGGAGTTTCTGCAGCCATGTGTAAAACATGGCGGAGGCTCTGTCATGGTTCAGAGCTGTTTCAGCCAGTTTACTGTGACAAGTTGGGGCAAAACATAACAGCTGACCTGTGCACAGCACCACCCTGACACATGGGTTCATTAGCACAGCTAGCCCTTCCCTACAAACATGTGCCAGCTCCTCCCTCCTCACAAAAAGATAATGAAACAAACGGATATTTTCCTGGGAGTGCACAGGTGCACGTCCCATTAGCTGAGCATCACAAACACAGACCCAGAATTGTCCTGCACATCTGAGTCTGCCACGTCTGACCGAAGAAGAGTGCGTTCATATCACAGCTGCAAGCTCCAACTTTAATCCACACAAATACATGATGTGAATTCAATTGATTAACCTAATTATTGGTCCAATATGTAGTTTCACTAAGCCACTCTGAGTCTATTATACAGAGTTTTATAAAGGCTCATTCTCATGACTTTTTCTGTGTCTGAAATTTTCACGGATTAATTCATTGATGTTTCACAAACACGTCCATCTACTGCATTATGTAACATTTTAATTAAAAGAAGAGCAGGTCTGTTTTACAGGAAGACATGCAGTAAATGTTTCTTCAAAGCTACATGACATGATGTGACATTTCTATCATACTTCTAAGCCTGCTAACTGTTAACCACGAATGTACCTAAAGCATTACGTCAATAAGTTTCAGCGATGTTGTTCTGGGGGAGGAGAGAGCAGCCAGGCACAGACTGGGTGGGGCACGCGACCTCTAATCTGTATATTCAAACCAATCACAGGCCTCGTATGAGATTAGCACAAGCACAGTGGGTAACTGAGGGGCAGATTTGATCTGGAGTCCATGTTAATAGAGATGAGACTTAATCTTCTACCACTGGTCAAGTTTCAGTAGTTCTTACTGCAGGAAGAACAACAACAAATGACTGCACAAAGCACTAATAGCAGGACGTCTGCACAGTGCCAGCTTAATGTTGTTGCTTTCACAGATTTTATATTACGCACACATTTCACCAATGGTATTAGTTTCTTTTAAAAAATGTAGAAGATTAAAATGATCATCATCCTCTTACATACATAGTGGTGTGGTTACCACAACAGGCAGCTAGCTGCACGCAGCCAGCACTGGTAATCCTAACAACCCCCATCTCATCTTTAAATCAGACGTGCTCCGGACACGCTGGAATCACCCCGCAGGGTTTGCAACGATTGCTCCCTTGAGCTCTGACGGGCTAACTGTGAGCGGCACTGACTCAGCCTTTGTCCTGTGAGGGGACAGCGAAATTCTCAAAATTCCAGGGAAACCATCAAAGCATGAGGAGGGAGGTATCCATAGCCCCCCAACACACACACACCCAGCACACACACACCCAGCACACACACACCCAGCACACACACACACACACTGGGGGCCCTGGGGCCATCGTCTCCCTCATGAATAACAAGCATTCAGAAAAGCAGACAGACTGCTGTATGCAGCACAAGGCAACACAGCGAGACCTACGGCCAATCAGAGTCACCGATTACAGTTAGGTTATTGCATGTTCTTCTACTGAACCACCATGAGAATAGCAACAGTACTAACTTGGCCAACTTAATCCACGTGTCATGTGTGCTGCATCCTGCACTCTATCCCAGCACCATCCTCACCTAAACTAGGGCTGCAATGACTCGTCGCCATAATTGATGATGTCGACGTGTCATATCTAAAACCATGTGTTAACAGTTATTGAAATAATCCTACACTAATCAAAGAAAAAATGGCAAATGGGTTGACTCGACTCGAGTCCCAGTGAGGACACACCTGAAGCTGAGCATGTATGACTCTCACAACACTCAGCATCACGGCAGCCATCACTGAAAACAGCAAGCAATAAAAATCACTCTATATTTATAATCAGTCAACTCGACCAAAACTGGGAAAACTTTCAATTGAGCCCAAATGCTGCCACTACTAACTCAGACTGTGGGTCACCATTATCGTTTCAAAGGTGGTCTTTCCCTGTGTGCTGGCAGCCTATCCAGGTACTGCCCCCCTGCAGCAGCTCGGACAGAACAGGACAGGGGTTTCAAATATCCACATTTTTACTAGTCGGCACGCCAAAACTGTTCTTCACAACCAGCAGACCACATGCGGGTAAACGTTGCCATGGTAATAAAAGTTGCATGCACACACGCACAAACACACACAAAGCTGCAGTTCACCACAACCACGGCTGTGACCCAGCGTCACTCTGTCCCCCCTATGAAAGGCAGATTGTGTGGGCTATTTCTGGAGGGCCTGAAAGGCTGCTGCTCTGGAGCGATGGAGGAAGTGGTTGCCCACAGGCAGGCACTGCTGGCAGCGTCACACACACTCCTCTATCCTCCCCAAGCCCCCTCGCTTCATCTCACTTGCAATATGAAATGTTTTTATTTGCCCCTGAGCCTTATGAAGCATCACGTAAATCTGTCCTTGCATTTGCTCACTCAGTTCTGAACGCGCCTGTAAGCACCACAGAGTTACAGCTTGGATACTCCAACCATTCAAACTGGCAAGGTCACAAGATATGTTCGTACCAGATGATGCCAGCACATACATGTTCCTATATTTCTACAAGAACGTGGGTACAGAAGATGTGCGTTCTTATTTGATTGTTATAGAAAATATTTTAAATAAAAACACGACAAAGACTGATGCATGTGAGATATGGTATCAAGTCTTCTGAAATGTTATTGGTACCAACACCAAAGCTTTCTGTACAACTTTCTAACACACCACCTTTAGGATATAAAATCTCACAAGTAATACTTTTAGACATTTGTGTTGGACTTCATCATTATTAGAGTGAGTTTTGAGTAATGGCCAAACCGCTTTGTGGTGGGGTCACACCAACTTCTAATCAGGTGAACACTTGTGCCAAATTTGAAGAAATTTCCCAAGACAACGTAAAGGCAAGCAGGTGGACAGATGATAACATCGTGCAGATTAAGAGAGGGTGTCACAGGTAAAACCTACTATTATCCTAGATACGGTGGCTGCTGTAGGACAAATAACTCTGGCTGCTGCTCATCTGTAGTGAGTAGAGCCTGTTGTCCGCAGCTGCTGGTTTTGCCACCGTTAGCCGTTTACTGGCATCCGTAAAACTTTCTTTGAAGTCGAATACTGTTTGGCACTTTGCAAATAAGCTCATCCAATGTGAGAATGCAACCAGAGAGCAGGTGTGGATTTTAGAACACACGAGACCAAGACTGTTAACTTGTAACCAACTGTTGCCGCTGTTTAGCCGGCTCGTTAGCTGTCGGTAGACGGGAAGGTCACATGTCTAATGTGCAGACAATATCAGGAATAAATGAGCATGTTCATGCACATTTTCCTGTGTTGGAGGCCTGACTTTTGATCTGATGATGATGCTTGAGATGAGGAGGAAGACTATGACGTTTTGTTGGTTTTTGCTTCTTTGGTGAAGGAGACGCCTGATCACATGTTGAATGTGAAATTTGCTTTCACAGCACAAGAACGTGTTCTGTTCTCGTCTGTCTTTAGCTCCACCCACCACACGAGGAGGTGGAACGGTGACATCTATCTCAGCCGCCGTATTCACGATGCTGGGACAATGTGGTGCCTTCCACAAACCGCTGCTCACTTCTATTTATCTTTAATGTACCAACTCTAAGTTTATAACAATACATCAGGTTGTTCCAAGATGTAGTAAATGTATATTTATGAGTACAATATTCATTTTTCTGTCAAATAACCTAAAAAACAACTGACCGCAGCTTTAAATGCTTTGCAGACATTCATATAAAAATCAGATATGACTATAAAGCAGTGCTGCCGAGTGATTTGTAAAATACATCCTGATTGTGTGTGTACAGTGTAAATGCTCTATCAAAAATCTGCAACTTCACATCGAGTATCATCGCACGGTCCAACCCTAACACGTCTCGGAGACACGCTGTATGCACGCGGTGTGTGAAGAGGAAGTGATCCGAGCTCTGTCACAGCTCTGCTGCCAATGAGATTCACAAGCTTCAGCACTGAAACCAAACACACTTTTGTTCTTTCTTTACAGAAATTGTTTTCTACGTGGAATCATACTGGAGCTAGTTTCACAATTACGCTCTTAATCACTTACGTGAAGTTCATCGTTGCTACAGCTAAATAATGCTTCAGTCTCAGTCATTCGTTCAAGTCTGAGCCGTGGCAACAAAAGTGGTGCCAGAGGTGAAACATGGAACTTTAAACCCAATCTCCACCACAATCACTGCTACAAATCTGTCCGGTCAAGAGTCACAGCACACTGATTGATGCCACTGACGTCCTGTTAGCAGTGTCACAACTCCACTACGACAGCGACACCATGACACACACAAGCCCGATTCATGCTCGGTCATCCCCTCTGTGCCCCTCTCCGTGTCCTCCTTACTTGACTGCAAGCTGTGGAGATGTTTTTGTGCATAAAAGGAGGCTGGCTACCAGAGCTGTCACTGCAGCCTCAAAACAGCCATCCTACATTCTGTTTAGGGCCGCCACAATGACCAACACCCTCAAACGGAGCGCCAGAGGCACACAGACCAACTACAATAGAGCCTGTGTGTTTGTGAGTCTTGAATGAGACCAACTCGCAGAGCCTCAAACCAAACACGCCTCTTTCCTGGTTTTCAGACACGCACTGGGGGACAATATGGATTCTCACTCTAAACATAAGTCTCCCTCTGGACTTCTTCGCCTGAACTTCCTGTTTGGGCCTCAGACTGTGAATCCAATTGGTCGCCAACTCGGCACACCGCTGTCAAAACACTGTGACATGCTGAGTTTTTCAAGAGACCCTCTCTAGGGCCACCACACCTCGGGGCAACTGCGAACTCTTCCCAAGCCGCAGGCAGCCATCTTGGCTCTAAGTAGGGCTCCACAGATTGTCTAAGGCGGCATCTTAGCAGAGCAGAACAGTTCCCGGATAAACAAAGGTTCAAGGTTTTCCCTCTGAGTTCGCATCCGTTTAAAAGTCAGCAAAGAGACACAAAAAATCTGACAGATGGACGTCGTGTTTGTAAACACCCACATGGTTCCTCTAAGAGGCAGATGAGCAGCGATGATGTCAGCCCCGACAACCTGTCAGTGCCCACGCTTGCAAAGCATTCCACTAACTGAGTGACAAGCAGCAACCACCCAACTAACATAAGCACACACACACGTAGACAGGATGCATGAAATATTTAGACACAGGAGGAAACGCCACTGTACTGCAGGATTCCTGGTATTCTTATACTCGAGGACCTTTCATTGTTGATGCGAAGCCAAGTGTTTTCTTTACAGTCAGTGCCAGCACACTGTAGCTGCAGCATTGGTAGAAAGCAAAGTAATCCTGCATAAACACATGTAAAGTCAGAAATCTCCAAATAAACAATAATGGAAGCTTTGCATTTGGAACCAGAAGAAACTAGAAGAAGATGGACCCACCAAGCACGTGGATGAAGGCAAAAACCGTCCTTGTTGCAAATGAGGACGTTCACCACAACAACAACGCCTTCAGCCTCTAGAAAGGCAACGTTAGTGTAGCCACACCAAAAATCATCATCACCCTCAAAGTGTTTGGCTTTTATGAGGCACGGAGCGTTTGATCCATTAAGCCACCGTGGCTTTAATGTCTGCTTCCCAGATGCTTTTTACTGGCATGTTCTGCTCTGCAATGCATTCAAGCACTGTAGCACAGGAAGGGGAGTTTCTGCAGCGCTTGCAGCGTCCACGTTATAACATCCTGTATTCCCCCCTTCTGAAAGAAACATACAAGACGCAATAAATGCATTCATGTGTCAGAAAAGGGGATGTAGGCCACCCCAGCATCACGATAAAAGCCAGTCCAGAGCCTGCTTTTAGCCACGAGGGCCTCGTCGTGTTACAAATTTGCCTCTTCTGAATAAATCATAAGCAAAAGAAAAAAATCACTCTAAATAAAAGACAACCGCGTTACAAGTTGCACGCTTCCGTTGGATAGGCGAGCTGAATATTTCATGATTAAACGGGCCATTATACGGCACAGATCTAGGCCAAGGCTCAGGCTGAAGGGAGGGGGGCTCGGATAACGGTCCAAACCCCGTCCCAGCAACGCGAGGGAACACAGCTCCGGTCCGAGGGGGCTCAAGAGGGGGGCAAAGCCATCTAGGTTAATCCAGACAAAACACACACAAAGAAAACAATAAGCAACTGCGGCAGGAAGAAGCATCGATTTGTACTTTTAAAGTGATTTGATCAAGTCCAGGTGGACGTCAACGCAGCGTGGCTATTCAGGACCCTGCAGCCACAACAACACTGACTAATCGCTGTCACATCCTGTGTTAAGCTACCCCTGAAACAAGTCATTTTCCCAAAACGCCACTTCTAAGGCTTGCAAATGAGAGAGACCGGGCAAGATGCGGGTGAATAAATCCGTCTCAGGTCTCACCGACCAAACTGAAAGCCCCTCAAAGCTAGTCCTTCTAACGTTAGCTCTTAGCAAATGAAGTTAGCCCAAGTTTTCTGTCACCGGAGTGAGGCAGCTCGGTTTCCTAAGCTAAAACGCCATTGGAAGTTGGCGGTTGTAATGGAGTTCTCCAAGCAGCTTCCCCTACAGTCACAAATGTGACACACCGGCTGACAGCCTCGCATTCAACTACACTAATCCCGTGAGGCCTGCGCGCCCCGGTCTAAAGTTGAGGCTAGCAGCCAAATGACAGCGCCCAAGTCGGTTAGTTGTGAACGGGGGCCTGGCCCGTCCCCGCCTCCCTCCCCTCCTCCTGTTTGCCCAAAGCTAATAATACGCCGTTAAAGCTAGCAGGGCTGGCTAACTCAAACACCCACCTCGCTTCTCTAGGTCGTAACCGACCACAACAAAGTAGTCGGCGAGCCTGGCCAT
This sequence comes from Haplochromis burtoni, assembly GCF_018398535.1. Taxonomy (NCBI): domain Eukaryota; kingdom Metazoa; phylum Chordata; class Actinopteri; order Cichliformes; family Cichlidae; genus Haplochromis; species Haplochromis burtoni. Next base: position 1,052,674 of record NW_024582554.1, on the reverse strand, counting down.
CTTGGAGGCTCACGGCGACAGGCCTTTAGCGCTAAATCCTCTGCTCTTTGTGCCGTCAATAGTCCATTCACATCCTGCCGGCGACAGACACATCACGGGCGACAGTAGCATCCTTCCAGCTGCACCCCGCCGCCATACTGTCAGTCTGCCTTGCCCTGACAGCGGAGAGCCGCGAGTCTGCGCACTGAGAGACTTCCAGGGAGGGGCTGCTCGACAGGAATGTCCCATGTGGGGAGCCAAACCAGCTCAGGGGCCAACAGTCTGACCAAAACCTATAATAAACTCAAAGAAGTTTCGACAGTGCCGGCGCTAAAGGGGTGAAAGGTGGCGACGGATTTTCAGTGCCCTGAAAGAAAGAGGACCCACAGAAATGTAGTGGAGCTGCCTTTCCTGAAGCGAACAGCCAAACGCAGTCCTCCTTAAAGGAAGCCCAAGCATTTCAACTAAGACGCAGATTCACCACAGAAGCTAGGAAGAGTGGTTCTTTTTAAAAATGATTTATTTATTTATTTTTAGCTGAGTGTTTTTATGTTCACTGGATGTTTGAATTAGAGGGGCACACTCTGAGATAAAGCGTCATATTAATACAAAAAATACCGTTTTTATTGATTAGTCAGTAATGAAAACAATTGTTTTAAGTGAGTGAGGTCCACTTCTGCTGCGACAAAGTAAACACATGATTACTGTGGCAGATTGTTTTTCATCCTCCATCTTCAGATCCCAACATCACAGGTGCAGACTACTGGAGCACCTCAAACTGTTCCTTTGCTTGACCGTGCAGACACTACAGAGATGTCGTATGCAAAGATTAGGTTAGAGCAAACATAATGACGCGTGTGATGAACACACGTTTGAAATGAAAAGCAGGCACCCTCGTTTTGAAAATGATCGGCCTGAATGATGATCTTCCAGACCTATTGCCTTCTTTCTCAAAATTTCCTGTTTGTGTTTCATCTGAATTGTCGTCAGTCATGGAGAAAAAGAGGAAATTTCAACTTAAAAAGACAGTAACTTTGTCTGTTTTACTCATGTTTCATCATGCTGAAAATTAACCCTTAAAGTAATGACAAGAGGCTGGAGCTCGCCTCAAAATCGATTTCTGTGAATCATTCCAGGGACCCTCATTTGTTCTCCTGTGTTATGGATGCAACAGCAAGTAACACCTGGATGGGTTTGTTCTACAACATTTCCCCCACATCAGTCTGAACTGCTGCGACTTCCTCTTTTCTGGCTCGCTCTCACCTCCGGCGAGTCCGGAACGCAGCAGCGAGGCTTCTTAGTGGTTTAAGCAGATAGCATGACATCACCACAGCCTGGGCCTCCTTCCATTTGTGCAGTGTTTGTTTTACAGCACTCATTTTTAAAGCGCTTTGTGTCTGTCACTTTTCCTCCAAATAACATTTTATGATGGGGAACACATTCATGGCCTCACCTGGCAGGATGATATTCCCAAACTGTAAAAACTGCTCAGTTATCATGACGAAGATCATCATTCACACTGGCTCCAAGTTCCTCAGTGGTGCCTGCAATCCCAGATGACCCAGCACATCCTCAGAGGCCCCGTGTTCAGGCCCCGATGGCTCGGGAGGGAACTAAATAACACCAGACAGTCGGTTTCACAGTCATTGCTATTGGCGTACTACTTTTACTGACTTTTCCATTTTTTCATTGTGTTTCAGTCTTCTTTTAACTTGATCTGAAATAAACTTTAACGTTTGGGGGTTTCTTTGTTTTACGTGAGTACTCTGCTTCTGGCTGTACAAAGCCAATGTTTAATATGCAAACATTTAATGTTTTGTTCCAATAATACATTTAGCACATAGCTCCACTTTAAGTAGGTTGAGAATTCATATTCCAAAGGAATGTTATGGGAACCATTTAGCGGCACAGATTAGGCCCAAATTACCATTCAGTCCTTAATTATCTGCTCCGTGTGAGCAGAGGTCCACACCCTCAGCCTCAGTGCCAAACCATACAAAGATATTGTCAGATTTGCCAAAATGTTTGTGTAGCCAAAACATTCCCCCAACTCCACCGTCTCTCATCACGGCTCCACCACACTGATCGAGGCTCCAGACTGCAGTGTCAGTTTCTATGATGCAGTAGTGTGTAAGGAAGGCCTAATAGCCCACATCCGTGTGGCCTGTCCTTGCTGTCAGCACTGTAACAGCCTTGAGAGACTCCCAGCACTTCCTGTGCTTTCACCTTTGACCTAATGCTCCTATCGCTTTCTGGTTGCAAGCTATCGTGTTCATGGGATGTCATGTTTTTTTGTGAAGAGCGTTGTTTTCCCGAAACTCTGTAAAAACTTGGCTCTTCTCCTTTCTCACAGAGTTATCTGTGACCCGGGACTGGGCACGATGACAATAGGCCTCCTCTTTGACAAGAATGGCTTTTGACAACCAAACATATGTTAAGAGAAGATAACATGTAACTAAGGTCACTGCTCTGGTACTAATTCTTGCTGCTGATATTAATTCTGTTTTAACTTTGAAGCATGCTTGGTAGGTTGCCCGAGAGCAGCGGCGCAGTGCTTACAAAGATGGGAGGACAAGAGCAGCGCCATCGCTCTAACCCTTCAGATTAAGCAATGCACATCACTGAAACAAGCGTGAACTCTGCAAATGTCCGAATTATTAGTTACTAGTACTATGGCCTTTGACTTTAAATGAACATGCTCTGTGCTCTTAGCTGGAAATGCTCTTCCTCTTTCGTTATCAAGACGCTGAAGCTATATACAGCAGGTTAGATTAGCAAAAGTGCATAAAGATAATCAACCTGTTACTGAGCTGAACGGAGTTGCATTGGCACTCGTGGCACTTGAACATCAGTCATGCTGAATCCTTATTTCAGCGAGACTGTTCCAACCCACCCTCATATTCAAAAAGACTCCAGACCGATGCACTATGACCTTTGTTGCACTGTGAACATCTGAAAGAGCCCAACATGAGCCGGGTTTTTTGGTCTCCTTGGTTACCAGATGCTAACAAAACCAGAACAGGAGCTACCATGCAGTGATGGGTATCTCCCTTACATCATTTTCATGCGGTTTTGGCGCCTTTATCAATTGAATTTAGGCCTCAAGTGACTTGAATGTCATTGCATTCTATTTATTTGACATTTAATGCAACATCTTAATATATTTGTGTGTAAAAATAAAGAATCTGGATTTGCATGAATTAAATGAAATCATATAAGTCAAGCCAGATTTGTGCATCGTGACTTGGTAGTTGTTTTTCTTTCAGCATACATAAGATGGTCCTGTGCAAGTAAAGATTACACATCACAGCTTTACTCATTTACTATATTCAGCTACCATCTCTCTCTTTGTGTGCACATTTTATTTCTAGGAATAAAGAAGAAGTGAGGCGACATGCCTGTCCTATCACTGATCCTCTTCACACATGCAGCCCAATTAGAGCACAAAACAGGTCTGTGCAGGATGCAACAATCATGTGACTTCCTGTAGACTAACCAACAGACAGGAAGTGGTTTGAAGGCCTCATGCACATCATTGCTCTTCACGGGGCTATTCCAGCAGCTGACTTCCCCTCAGCTTAGGTGAAGCATAGCATATGAAAATGCTTCGCTGAGCAGGTGCTGAACCCCTTAGCTGATTTCTAATGAGAGATGTTTTAATATGATATGCTGTTAAACCAGCAAACACACACACACACACACACACACACACACACACACACACACACACACACACACACACACACACACACAGTCTCATGTCTGTCACTGAGGTAATTTGAGCTCTGCATACACAAAGGTAATGTGGCCAAATATTGTATGTACACCAAACTGCTGCTTGCTGAGTTGTAACTGAGTGTTTGTACCCATAACACCGAGGATGAACGACTATAAACAGGGAAAATATTCCATGCATTTACTACAGTAAGCATTAAATGGACGGGATCTTGTACAGTGCTGGTGTTGTGAGCACTCAAAGCCTTTTCTGCAACATGCCTCATTCACCCACTCACACCCTTTCATACAAACACTCTTTCTGTTTTTCTCCTCAGGTGTGTCCTGCGAATCATTCCAGGGAAATCCAGGTTGTGAGGGGCCAGTCCACTTTTTATTTGATAATCTGGGACTTTGACTCAACAGATGAAAAACAAACAAACAAAAAAAGATCATAACTGAATAATTAGAGACTTGTATACACACATCCTAAACACTTTAACTCCAGAGATCTTACAGAGGGCCATGAAAGTGACTCGTCATGAAACCCGCTCTGTAACTGTCCAATAATTCTCATTTTTCTGAACTCAGTAAAGTGTCGTGTCAGAATATAGTTTATTCACAAATATGTCTTAAATGAATACATCCTTACTCTTTAAGGTTGTTACTTTTTAAGCAACCACATGTATCAGATGAGCCCCAGCATCCTGATAACACAGAAACTACAACTCATGGTCATCAGGCTGAATCATAGCTTATAAAACTTATAAAACCCCATAAAACTCTTAGATAACTCCATATAAAACAGTCTGAGTGGCCTTTGCAGTCAACATTAAATCAAGTTTGCCTAATGTGTCATTTCTGCTGTACAATCCCCGCAGTGGCTTCACAAGGTGATTACAGAATAACAGCACATCAGTACATGGAGTCGTTAGCTTTCTATGTGACAAGTAGGATCACTTATTCAGTGGTCATGTTGTGCTAACATGCTATCACATTAGCTAGCATTAGCCACTTTAAGCTAGTGGTCATCACAGGTAAGTTTTTACTCCTGTTTGCAGCATTTCAGCGTTCACACACAGCCACTGCATGTGTGCCATCATAAACCCATCAGTTCTAATCAACCTGGCCCTGACCGATCCCGTCTCCTACAGGTAACATTCATCAGGATCTGATGACTGAAGACAACGAGAGAGCGAGGAAGGTTAGTGAATAAGAAGGTTTAGAGGATTAGTAAGGATGAAGGACGAGTGCAGCTATGAAGACGATGGGCAGGTGGACAGATGACGCACCTGTGGAGGCATGGAGATGTCTAGAAGAAAGGGCAGTTTTATAAATGTTTGTTTATGAGGTTTTATATTTAAAACTACATAAAATCCCACAAGACAAAGGAAAGAAGTTCGAAAACAACATCCAAGCACAGACAGAGCCCACACAGCTTAGTCAGACCACATCAAAAGTACAGGAGCAATGCTGGAGTCTGAAGAAGATGATCTTCTGTGTGAAGCTAGAGAGTTCACCGAGTCCTGAAGATGTGGGGAACAAGTCCAGCAAGGAGTCAGGGTCCAGCAGAGGTGTGGTTTCACATAAACAAGTGCAGTCAAATGATGTTAATATGATTGAGAAAAGGGCCGCAGATTTCAGAAAATTTAAAGTGATGACGAAGCTCTCAATATGCAAACATGCCAAACACTAAACATGGGAGGAGATGGTGATTCCAGGCTCTAAGAGTCAGTCTTTTAGCTACAATCACACCAAACATTAAGGCTTTCTGAAGGGGACGTCGGGGAGCAGCCCAGCACTGCAGCTGTACCACCTGGCTTTACTCTAAAGTCATAAATCAGGTTATAGACAGTAAATATCTCCTCCCAGGAACTCCTGAGTGTAGCACAGGACCAGAAAAGGTGGCCAAGGGTTCCTTCCAGTGCTTTGCATTCATCACACAGTGAGGAGATAGACGGACAAATGCTGCCAAGCTTCGTCTTACAGAAATGCAAACGATGGAGGACTTTGAACTGTGTAAGTTGTAATCTGGCATTTCATTGGCCCATCAAGCGTCTCTGCTTCCATGTCCTTAACCAAGCATCTCTGCTGTGGTGCTGTAAGTGTACAACGTGTAGTAAACTGGCTGATTAGGCGTTGATAATAAAAGTCACTGTGAGCAGGGGGCTGATCCAGATGGGAGAAAGACTTTAACAGAATTCCTGATTTGTAAATAAATGAGCAGAGCAGGAATTCAGACTGCAGCTGAGCAAATGAAGCTAAACATCTGTCGATGTAGAGGTGCTTAGTAGTGTGAAGACCTAAAACTGACCAGTGCTTATGTCCATCAAAAGAAAGGTGGGCAGGGGACTTTAACCAGATTGTTTAACAGTGAGAGGAATGGAGAAGAAGTGTACTGCTGCCAGTTTGCAAGAACAAGTGTGATGTGCAGAGCTGCTGTAACTACAGAGGATAGATCTGAGCCATAACGTAACGATATGGGGAAAAGGTTAGAGGAGTTAGAGGAGAGGGGATCGTCAGTGAGCCACAGTTTGGCTTCATGCTGAGTGAAAGCAGTACAGAGAGAGAAGGCCACAATGAGTTTCACTGTGTCTTTGTGGATCTAGAGAAAGCAGACAATAGGCTGCCAAGAGAGGAACTGTGATGCTGCAGGAGGAAGTCAGAGTGGCAGAGAAGCATGTGAGCGTGGTGGAGGACACGTATGACACAGCGTGCAGGACAAGATGGGGTGAGGTGTGGGGGAGTGACAAGTGGCTCCAAGATGGGGATGGGCTTACATCAGGGGTTGGGCCTTCTTTGTTGCTGTGGTGACTGACAGGCTGACTGATGAGGTGGAGGAGGCTCACAAACAACCTAATGCTCTGTAGTGACAGTATGCTGCAGGTGGAAGAGAGCTGGAGAGGGGGGTGGAGACAGGAGGTTAACTTCCTGGGGTCAACCATCCACAAGAAAAGTGAAGAAGAGAGTGCAGGCAGGGTGGAGTGGGTGGAGATATGTCAGGAGTGATTTGTGACAGAAGGATAGCAGCAAGAGTGAAAGGGAAGGTTTATAAAAGGGTAGCCAGATGTGCAATGATGTAACAGGAGGCTGAGCTGGGATGTGCAGTGACCAGGAGGAGAAGCTGGAGCAGTTTGGAGACGAGCATGAGATACTGTGGACGTGTGCACGAGGAGGGAGCGTGGATATAGTGAACATCACACAGCTGCTCCAGGTGCTGCAGGAGAAACTGAGAGTTTGTTGAACCTGACGGTGAGGACGTTAGAGTCATGGACTCTGTCACCCTGGCAACAGGCTCCGTTTCCTCATCTCAGGGTTAGATTCAGGGCAAAGCCCAGCTGTGCAGATGACCACAAACTAATGTCAGATAGAGCAGCACTGACCTGAATATGGACTGCATGACACAGCTGCACACGGAGTGTGAAGGAGGTGAAACAGCATGAAGATAACGCAGATCTACGTCTTACATATTTTAAACGAGATGCACAATTAAGTGACCAAAGCAGGTTTTCACACTGTTTTTAGACGGAGCTGTTAGGATGTAAGGTCACTGTGGTGTTGCAACCTCACACTGAGGAAGCAGTTTTTCTATATGATGTGCATGCACAGAGGAAAAGAGGAGGCCAACCTGAAGCTGTGCTTGTTTTGGGTACAAGTGCATGCAGCATGAGGTTAGCAGAGTCTACTTTGCAGCACCTAATGCACACACTCACACTCGTATTTGATAGGCTGCATCTTTGCTTGTTGTTCTTCACATTATGCATGCTGAAGGGCCCGTGCTGCGATTGTTTGGCAATCTCAATTTGATGAAATGAAGACACTTAACATGGTCTTGCTGAAAAGAGCGCGTCCTCCCTGACAAAGCTGACATCTGAACATACGATGAACACACGAGCAGATCAGGTCCTTACACTCAGAAGTCGCTGACAACTTTCCCCGACTTACTGAAGAACTAAACTCTTTGTTTGCTACAGATTTGGGGCAGAGGTGACTCTTGGTTCTCTCTCCTTTCGATAACCTTGGGGTAACCTTTGACCCTGCTTTCGCTTTGCGTGATCATGTGTAATCTCTGTTGTTCGTGGGTTTAGGTCATCACACCTGCTTCTACTCTCACGTCACACCAGTGACGCAGCGGCACTGACTCACCACCGATTCCATTTTTCATTAAAGATTTGAGTAACTTTCAGAGCTCTTCGTGGACAGGCAGCACCTTTGATCAGCTCCCTGAGGTCATGTGATCAGTGCCTGCTGGCTGTGCATCCCATGAGGCTGAAAGGTAAAGCAGACAGAGCTTTTCTAGACTGTCGAGCTCTGTTGGGATCTGTGGACTCGGTGGTCTCTCTGAAAAAACAGCTAAAACTCAGCTGGTCAGACTTAACTTTTTGTTTTGAAGCACTTTGTGATGTTTGTCCTGAAAGATGCTCTACAAATAAAACCTTTATCTCCAAAACCTGAGGGTGCCTTAAAGCTGCCACACAGACCTGCTGGTGCCTCTCTTCTTTAGTTCAGAGGATGTTTTCCACGGCGTGTTTCTGGATCATGTCCACTTCTTTCCATAATAGAATTTTAACCTACATCAGTGATTTCTGAGCCAGTGCAGTAATCTCTATGAGAGAATCATGGCTGTTTTAAGGCAGCAGCTCCTGAGGAGCCAAAGATCGCTGACATCCAGTACGGACTTCGGTTTTGTGCCTGATGTTTCTCCACATTCTGAGATCGCTCCGTAATTATAGACGTGCTGTTTTGGGCACTGGTGAAACTTTGATTCCTGTTGATGGTCTTTTTTACCCAATAATGTTTCATTAGATACCAAATATCCCCTCAGCTGTTCACTTTCAGTACCACCTACTGTTTCACACGTTTGTTGTTCCCGTCCCAACTTTTGTGAGTCGATATTTGTCATGAGAGAGTAATTCTAATCTAAACTAGTGCTTCTCATATAATGTTGAAGGAGGTTCGGTCTGTTAAAGTTAATCATGCTGAGAGAAGGAAGCTTCCTGAAGCCCTGGGAAGGTGTTTTGTAGGATATAAGGTCCGTTACTGGAAACTTTACCTTGGACCTGGAATTCTACACTTTGAAGGTAATAAACATTTAAGACTGAATGCCACTGACATACCAGGACACTGGTACGTGCACTAGAGTTAGATTAAAAGAAAAACGTTCCAAATAATGGTTTTAAAGAATGCATGAGAGACATTTCCATCACAGATGGATGCAAATGTGCCGGGGAACGATCCTCCCCAAGCCTGAAGTTTACGGGTATCAGAGGGAGAGTCTCAGTCTGACTCCTGTTTGGTGAGAGATGCTGTTTTGGACCTGACTTTCATTCTTAGACTCTGTGGGAGTTTGTCAGCTCCATCATGTTTCCCACAATGAAATCCAATCGCTTATTTGTCCACTGCACTGTCCTGTAAGCGCCCTCCCTCCACGCAGCAGTGCACTGGTGAGCAGCCATGTCAAACAAACTGCACCGAGAGGCTCGGACGGAGACAACGGGCCGCTCGGACAAACTCGCTTGTACACAATCTCAAAACAAACAATGCAAATACTGAGCAAGCCAAGAGGACGCTAACCTCACAACATGGGAAAATGTTTGCGTTTCGATTCTTCACAGAGCTTCTGCTTGAAACCCAGGACAACACCCTGATCTGAAGTTTATTTCTGAGTCTGGATACGCTGGTAAACGATGTTTGTTCATATTTTGGAGGGGTTAAGTCAGGCTGGTCCTCATGGGAAGCACCAAAGTGTATTCAGGGACAGCTGGAGAGGCTGCACTGGGCCTTGTGCTGATGTAACATGAGCTTCACTAGGGGGCAGCAATCATTAGACTACCACAGGGTGGCTGGTGTTGGCTCAGTGAGAAAAGCTAGAAACACTGTAAAACAAAGAATAATATGTGACACGGCAGCTTCACCTGTTAGTTTAAAGGCTGTAGGAGGGAGAATCCACACGGTGTGGACTGTTTCACTGCAGGGGATGACCCCACGCTGCTCAGCTGGAACCCTGTATTTGTATCACGCGCCGCGAGGAAGCAGAAACACGCACGTTTGCTCAGAGAGGCCGCACAGTGAGCTGCAGGTGGTGTGTGTTTGTGTACCCAGGCCTTCAGCTCAGTGACTTCCACGTCACACCGCCTCCTTCTGCTCAGGTGATGAATTTGTTTTGCATCACAGGCCGTCGCACTCCAGAGCCGGGACACTGCAGCATCGAGGGTCTGTTTATGGACCAGTGCATCCGAAAGGTGCGCTCAGCATTTAAACAAACACGCTTACAGAACTGCGTGTGTCTCTTTGGGTTTATGCTTCTCCACATTTAAGTCACAAGTGGTGCTTACACACAAAAGAGGCAAAAGACATTCACACCAAAATCACCCAACCAGAGTCGTTGAGTAAAAGCTGTGACTGATCAGTGTGAAGTGAACTGTTCAAAGGAATTCAAGGAACACGTTTGTAGCAACGGTCAGTTAAACTTGTGGGATGTTGATGTGATCAGTTAGGTATCAGTTAATGAAATAAAGAACAGGGGGAACAATGAGGCAACCCCTGAAACAGCCATGCTCCTGCAGGTAGAGGACACTCGTGCAGAGGTTCCTCCTGGCTTCATGGTGAGAGCATGCAGGCAGCTCCTGGAGGATGAAGGAATTAATACTGAAACATAAAGGTCATCTGATGTCTCCGTGTTGCACCTCAGACTGTCTGTGTGCTCCATGATGGGCAGAGCTGGGAATGATGTGGACTCATTCTACGTCCATGTCAGTACAGAGATCCAGCACGACTGGATTTGTCCTGTTTTTGAGCAGAGCCTGACACAGTGAGCGCTGTTAGGTGACCGTCATCAAAAGCAGGTTTTCTTTGGTGATGTGTGCGTACGCTGCAGTTTAGAGTGATGCTAGCAAGCAAAAAAAGTAGATGAATCCACAGCCACACACTCACGACTTCCTCCTATTTCAGTAACGTTTGTTAGAACATTGCAGGGTCCAGTGCTTTGTCAGGCTTGTTTTTGTGCATGAATCAGTGCGACTTGATTTATTAAGAAGAATAAAAGCATAAAGACAAGCTACAGTGTTTCCTTTTAAACCTGAACACTGAGCCACTCCCATTCACCTCTGCAGTGCTAACTTGAACTCATGAATGCAATGAAGTCCTTAATAACACGACACTTAAGTGAAACAGCTGAAAAGCGACTTCTACGAGGATCCATAAAATCCTCTGTGGCTGTGACGAGGCTGCTCAGATATGGTAACCACGTCCATTTATCAGCACTTTGGTTAGCTGTCTCAATCCCACAGCTCATGTGATCATCTCCGTGGAAAGACAAAGCTACGGCTCGATGCTTACAGCTCTGGAGCTCCAGTGCATTTGAAATGTTGCTTTTTAAGGACCACTGTTTGAGCCCAGTGTAGTGACACTTATTAGTTTTACTGTTTATGCAACTGTTCAAAGCTTCATATTATCAGCGGACATCGAGATCTTTGATCAGTTGAGCACATGTTTGGATGAGTTTCAAAGACAGCAGCTCCTTTAAAGCTGCCCTGTGCCATTCTGGCCAGCGACACAGTGCATCTTCTCATATTTGCTAATTGCAGCTTAAAACAAAAGTGAAGAGAGCTCCTGCCCGGGAGATCAAACCAAGCGGGAAGCCTGTGTTCAGAGTCCAGCGGGGCCGATTCGCAGGCTGCTGTCACACACCAGAAAACTCTTACATAAGCGTGTCAGAGCCAGTAAACAGTGGCTTGTTTTCTCAGCCAGTCTGACTGATAAATGAGTTACTGCTATCTGCCTACGTGGGGGAATTTCAGGGACCACTGTGTCATCACAAAGCAGCTGCTGTTGGTGCAGACTGTGGGTGAAGGTTAGAGCAGATTCAACATGCACTATTTAATAGGGATGACTTAACCTCAGCTCTGATTACAGGAGGTGAAAGGTCAGAACGTCCCTCACCTGACTGCAAGATGGTACAGTGAAATGTTTAAACCATAACCTGAGCAGACACATCATCTCACAGATGGATGAAGGAGTCAGCTGTAGCTCTTTCCAAGGCTTCGGCTCTGATGGTGTTATAACACGATCACAGCAGGGCTGAGCTGTAAGGGGATACTGCTGAGGGTGCAAAGCTGGCAGCTACCTCTAATGAACCTGTCTTAGTGAATATCACTCTACATAAGCCTCACAGTGCACTTCAGGCGGGGATCACACAGCACATTATAGCCCAAACCCAGCAGAAACATCCAAGTCATGCTTCCAACCATGTCTCCAATGTTCTCCTTTTGAGTTTGCCTGTTGAGACCAGTGGTGCCAACCAGTACTCCTCTCAAACAGCCTTTATTGCTGACGGTCTCCTTACAGCAGCTTTTGTTAAGGGTGGAATATGTTAAGTGTCAGTTGAACACTCAGTTCTTGAAGGTGGTGTACTGGAAGTGAGTAAAGGATGTGATCAGCTTCTTACATGCCCCGTGCCACAGCTGCCCCGGGCTCAGTGAGGCACAAGAGGACCAAAAGATGCTCCATGTGCTCCGATCCAACAAAAGAGTTACTGTAGCCCAGATTACTGGAAAACCTCAAGAAGCACACACAGCTGGACCAGTAAAGAAGCTGATGGACTCCAGTCAATCACATCTTTCTATCAGGGCGATATGTGACATTCACAAACGTATGCAGGCAGCGTGGGGCTCTGGACAATGTTCTGCTGCGATCACACTTTGAAATGTACCATCTTCCTAAACACCTTTATGGCAGTAGCCTCTTCCAACGTGAGGATATGCTCTACCTCACCGCAAGGAAATCAGAAATGGTTTCACAATCGAGACAAAGATTTCAGTGTCTTCACTTGGCCTCACAAGTCCCTAAATGTTAATGAAACTGAGCATCTGTGGGATGTACTGCAGAAACACGACCAATTCATTACGGGGGCAGGACAAAACAGGCTGTGGAAGAGAGCCAGGGAATAATAATACCTGATGAATAAACACAGAGAGTGAGAAAACTGGATGAAGAAGAAGCACTCCCCAGCAGTCTAGGCAAACTGTGATGTAACTAAGGGAGGATTCAGGGTCACCTGGTCCAGCCCTAACTATATGCTTTAGCAAAAAGGAAAGTTTGAAGCCTGATCTTGAAAGTAGAGATAGTGTCTGTCTCCTGAATCCAAACTGGAAGCTGGTTCCACAGAAGAGGGGCCTGAAAACTGAAGGCTCTGCCTCCCATTCTACTTTTAAATACTCTAGGAACAACAAGTAGGCCTGCAGAGCGAGAGCGAAGTGCTCTAATAGGGTGATATGGTACTACAAGGTCATTCAGATCAGATGGGCCTGATTATTTAAGACCTTGGGGGAGTTTTTCCTTCCTACTGTTGCCAAACTGCTTGCTCACAGGGGGTCATATGATTGTCGAGTTTTCTCTGTATGTGTTATTTTAGGGTCTACTTTACAATATAAAGCGCCCTGAGGTGAATGTTGGGTTCTATATAATTAAAATTGAACTGACTTGAGCAGAGAGGCAATGAGGAGAGGTCAGTATGGGAGACACTGGCTCCTTTAATCCTCTAATCTGGGCAGCTGAGCTGTGTGCTCCTTGTTCCTGCATATGTTTGATCAGGTTCCCGTCTTCTCCCTAAGTGCACATCCCTGTTTGTTAGTTTAACGCGTTGGCAGTAGATGTGTGTGCCTGTGTGCTTGGCCTCCTCTGTGTGTCAGCCCCCTGATGGACCTGTCCAGGGTGTAGCTTGGATAGGCCGCAGCCCCTCGGTGACACATAACTGGATAAAGTAAGCGGTTAGAAAATAGATGGAAACTCGTGGCTTATGATTACAGAGCAGGAGAGTCATAGAGTCAGCTGGAGTCATCTGATTTTCCTGTGTGATCTTTGACACTGAAAGCCTTGTGGCACAACGTGCTGTTGTTCTCTTGACATTTCGAGAGTCTTTTCAAGATTTATCTACTTACTATGAAACTGGACATGACATATTTAAAGCTTCTCTTTTTAAAACCCCAAGAAATGAAAACCAACTTTATTCTCATGACTGAAAAAGCATTAAAAATAAGAACAGACAGTAGAAACAAAAGCAACGACGGCGTGCTAACCACAAGTACAGGGATGATTCGGGCAGGAGTCTTTAGCACACATTTTTCAGGATTTGTTTCGCAGTATTTCATGTTTTCCACAAACATGTCATGATGTCCAGCTTGTGTCTTCAGAGTGAAACATTTTGCATCCAGAGAGAAGATTCTACACGCTGAGCTGGAAGCATTTGCAAAAAGCAGCTATGCGCACTCTTTCTGTCCAAGTGCTTATTGTGTTCTTCTGTCTCCGTGTTTATTTAGATGCAGAGGTTATGAGCCTGAGAGGATTCTGACATCAGCAAAAGGGCGAAACAACAAACATTACATCTCCGAATTCCTCGCGGAGTCTCTGCTTTTTCTGCCCTGTCTCTGTCTCTACGTGGATGCTCTCATCGCGCCTTGTTGGAAACGAAAGTTGCGCAACTGCCTCTGAGGCAGCATCAGGTGTATGAATTAGCATCAGGCCGACAAAGAATAGTAGGAGGGGACTTGGACACGCACAGCAGTCCTGCCTCATGAGGTGGAATAATCTCCACAGGATTCATCTGAGTCATTCTGCAGAGTTGTAGGATGCATGTTCAGACTTGTGACATAGAACTGGAAGAGATTACAAAATACAACCGAAAATTACAGCATCTGCCGAATAACCCAAATAAAACCACGCGTGCTTCCTACCAGGAACAGACACCAGCAGCAATAAAGTGTGTGAAGGAAATATTCACGTGTGGAAAACGTTTAGTGCCGCTTCGATAGCCTGCCTCACCAGCGAAGCGGAGAGTCTGAAGATTCCCGCATCTCCTTCTATCTGCTTCACACACGCGGGCTGGGGCGGTGATAAGGTGAAGAGGAGGGTTTGACTGCTTGAGAAATTCATGCAAACGCATTTTCCTGCGCGTGCACGTGGTGGATTATGATAGATGGAGTTCTGGGTGATGGTGTTAGTGCTGGTTACTTGTTAGCTCACAGCTGTGCGTTAAGTTCACGGTGACACTTTTAGCTTTGATAGCAGATGTTTACCATAAAGGTGTCTGGTGTTCAGCTTCTAGGACCTTTAAAGCTGTAAGGGCTCTGTTCTTCGTCACATCCAGCAGCATCTTTTATACAAGGACATGAGAACTGGGGCTCAAATACAAGCGAGCGCTTCTTGTGATTTTCGTTGATAAAGGATTAGCAGTGGGATGGCTTTGTGCACCATATCAACGCTGGATTTCCCGGGTTTAGCATATTATACCCTCCCAGTACCTTTCTGAAAATTGCCCACCAGGAATAGAGGCAGTGAACTCCGCCTTCTCAGTATTTAAACCCACAATCTCACCCGGAGCTCAGAGAACCGGAGAACTTGATCTTGACCAACACGTTTGGATTCGTGGGAACTAAATCCTCCCTCTGAGCTCTAATTGCCTAAAAGGTGAGACTAGTCTTTGCTTATATTAAGTAAAATAAAAACAAATATAAAACAGCAGGCAGGACTTCACGGTGACTTTATGGATTTTGCCGTTTTTCAGCATAATGTAAAGTTCTTGGTGCATCAGTTTGACTGGTGCTATGAGTAGACGTTCACACTGTCGTGCTTTTTAAAATATATGTTGGTTTTATTAGCAGCAGATTGACCCATTATTTACTTTCCCCCTCAAGGTTCCAGCTGCAGTCTCCAATCCGCCCATCTTGGACACATTATCACACTTTTTATTTATTTATTTATTTTTCCTCCCACTGGGATTTAACCTTCACCCAGTCCGTCACTTCGCCCCCTCCTACCCAGAAAGAGGGTATAAAGTTGGAGTCGGCCCGGAGATGCGGTTCTTTTTCCCGCTGACTGTGTATTGCATCAGCCTGCTTTCCCTCCAGCAGGCTTTGCCGGCTGAGGAGAGACCGGGCACGAACAGGTAGGACACACCGCTGCGCTGCTGCTGTATTAGTGCTACTTTAGTGCCTACAGAGCAACTCTGCTGCCTGAGAGGAGCGAAGAAGGCAGCTGGAGCCGCTGAAATCTTGCTGTTCATAGCTGCACTGCATCGGGCAGAAAGCACAACATCAGCGTCGTCAACGCGTTTCAATGGACTGTAACGTCGTCACTTTCCCGTCGTCGTTTAGTTCAAACACTTCTCACTGTTTTTATTGGCGTCATATTCTCGCTGGGAACGTTTTTCTAACAGAGATAAATAGCGTGCTCTAAAGTTCACAATAAAGACACGCTGATATTTACTCTTCTGTGAGTCTGACGCACACTGCGAAACTTGAATCACGAGGGTTGGTGTGTGTAAACGCGTGTCAGCCTGACAGTAGATAGTGGACACTTGAAGGTCAAAGGCTGTGGCTTTATCTTTGCATCCACACGGAGTGTATCTCGGTCAAAGCCCACAGAAATCCACAGAGCTGCGTGAGTTCAGTGTTTTTAGAAGGCGAAATGATCTTTGCAGTTATGAAGGAGATGATGAGAAATCACACCTGAGCTGTAGGTGACCTTTGACCTACATTTAACCCTGCCACTGAAACATGACTAAAGTGAGTTAACTGCGCCTCAGCTTGTTTTCTATAAACAATTCAGATGTTTCTAAAGCCCCAAACGTCGCAGCTCTTCTTGCCTTACGTCTCGGTGTCACATGATGAACCACTGACATATGGGCTTTTGTTTGCTTTGGTCTCCCTGACATCAAGCAGGGAAAATGTCATTTCCAAAGGTGGGAAAACCAGTTTGTCATTCTGAATAGCCCAGTCGTAGACACCATCACGGGTCATTGTAAAGGATATTGTGAGGGGATGAATGGCACCTGTACTTTTCCACTCTTTTGGTGTCAGAGCAGGATCTCATTAGACACGAGGCAGCAAACAGACGTCCACCCGGTCAGAGGCAGGGAGCTCGTCACAGTGGCAGTAAGTGTGCCGGGTTGCTTAGTTGAGGATGAGGTACAGTGAAGGGCGACCTCTTCTGGTTGGGTGTGGAGCCGTAACTCTGTGCCAGCGCTGATTCTGCAGTTTTAAAGCGAGCGCCGTGGAAGAAGCTGCTGTTTCCCATGATGTGAAAACGCACTTGAATCTAACCCAGTGTAAGAGGATCCGAGGGTGGAACTTTCCTCCAGGTGGGAAAGCGCTCCTGTGGCCGTCTCTGTTATCTGGACAAACGGCTGCTGCTGAAACCCAGAGAGGGGGGGGCAGCTCTGTTTGCACCTGGCCGGCTCCCCCATCAGTCCTCTGCTCCATTACAAATGTTCAAGGCTGCAGTTCCAGCTCCGTGTAGTTAATTAAACCTTGTTTTATTGCTTTAAAAAAGCTGATAACAAAACAAGAACAGTCACATTTCCTCATGACTTCTGTCTTTTAGACTATCTCAGATAAACAGACTCCCGAGTGTCTGCAGCTGAGCACTGCAGGTACTGTGGAGGAGGTCTGAGCTGTTGTTGACCACTTACAGAGACGTGCAGGTGAAAGGAAAGAGTCTGGGCTCGATCGTGCTGTAGACCCTCCTAACGCATCCTGTTCGGTTCCTGTCACCAGCTGACAGCATGATAACAGCAGACACCACCGCTTCACATGTTTTTGTCTGTTGGACTCTTGAGCTCAGATGTCTGTCATTCCTTCCACGTCCTGTGTTTGTGTCCATATTGTCTCCCTGTGTCCTGATATGGACACAGAGAGATGTAACAATGCCAAGCAGGCGCTTTCCAAACGAGGAGCAATTGTTTGCTAAGCATAAGATGGCAACACATACCCCTCATTATCATTTTACATAACATCTTTTTTGTAGTTGAAAATAGTCTGCAGCCAGACAAGTTAAACATGGCTTTAGGAGTGAAGCGGCTTTAGGTCCAGATTCTGGAAGTGGGAAGCGGCTCATTGCTTGCAGACTGAAGACTCTGAAGCTGGTTTGCGGTCAGGCTTTTGTTCGATGGCCCCGGCTTTGTCTGGATCAGCCTGTGTGCATAAGTTGGGCTGCAAGTTTGTCTGAACATTTCAGGGCCGAATAGTCGCGTTTTCACCGAGCACCAACATGACTATCAGAGAAAAACACCTCACAGAGCATGGCCGGAGCCTTTCTGCTGTTTCTTGGTTTGGGGTCCAGACATTTGATGTTTCGATTCTGAGCATCTCTTTAAACCACCTTTATTCCTCTGGGATGATTTCAAATTTAGCGCCTCAACCCAGGCTTCTTCTCATGCGTCTACTTTGATTTGCAGCCTGTTGTAAACACTGAACTTGCTCAGGGCTGGTGTGGAGTATGTGTAGAGTACAAGCACATCAAGGTAAATCTGCACAAGCACAGGCTGAAGTTGAGAAGGCTGCCGGCAGGAATTCCGCTGTGGATTAATGTCTAAGACCTAAATTCCAACGTTCGCATCCTTAAAGAGCAGGTTTCTGCTCACACAGAGAGCCGCTGCACATGAATGCACTGTACGTCATGTAAGAGTAGAAGACATGCATGTAAGAGGATCAGTGTGGTTTAAGTTCCTCAAACGGCATTTGGAAAATAAAAGCAGCTTCTGAGGGGAAGAGAAACCACCCTTTTGTCTTGTCTACATCCATCAGAATTATGTGGTTTGTGAACTATAACTTGGCATCTGTCAGTTCATGTAATCCACCAGCTGGAGTTTATTCAGAGGCCAAAAAGGCTTGAACAATAGAAATTACAGCCCAGGGTTAGAAAGCTGGAAGTGCCCAGCTCGTTTCATTGAGACAGAGATTTCTGTCAGCTTTCGCTCCTCATCCTCGGATGGCTGATTCCCTTTGAAACATCTGTAAACGTGTACGTTTGAAACGTAGTGGGTTTAAATCTGAAGTGTTGGGATTACTGCGGGCCAATCTTAGGAAGGCTCAGGGTTTCGTTTCCCCTCCATGAGACCTGTGGCTGGAATTTAAGATTAGACTATGACTTGCAGGGAGGCCAAATCTGCTCAGAGATTCAGCCCAGATTTGACTTCCTAAAACAACTAATACAGCTCGTCGTCATTAATAGAAAAGAAAAGGAAACACGGCTGATCTACAGGTACTGGCTTCACCTTTAATCTAACTGTTAGGTCCTATGAAATCATCACCCAAATGTGTCTGAAAGCCATAAACTTGGGATATTGCAACACATCAGAAACCAGAAGCCCGGACGTCTTTGATTTCCTGCCAAACACAAAGGTCTCCTTCACTGTATGACTGGTTAGACTGCAGGGAGGTCAGGCATTGTTCCAGCTGCAGGTGATGTTGGCCCAACCAAGACGCAGAGCTTGTTCCCCGGCACATATTTATTTTTCAAGACCATTAACTAAGTGCACCAGGTGCTCCGATGGTTTGCTCGGGAATCGGAGGCACTGCTGTCATTGATCACAAGGCTTTTCCTACGCTGCGGTGCGTTGCTCCATAATCCCCTTTACCTCATTAATGCGCACAATAAACAGAGCTGGATTACTGACCAGGAAAAGCAAGGGGGGGTTGCCATGGGGTACCAGATGCTTTTCTTAGATGTGAGGCAGTTAGCATGTTGGATTGTTATTATTGCCTACATCACTGCAGCACCTTAACGTTGCACATGGCAGCTGCATGAGTGTATTTTTCAGCCCCAGTCAGAAAAGATTGATGTTCTTATGTTAAACTTTTGACCTCCTGGATCCAGGATACAAACAGAAAGAGTCATCAGCACCACAGATTACAGCTGCTATAGACTCGCATCAGTCACATCCATTATCACTGCTGTGAAAACCAGCCTGAAACAATGAGAATGCTGTGGGTTACAGTAAGTATCCGTATGGAAATATACAAACTATACATCCTGTCATTGGGTTGTGTAAATGCGTTTATGAGATCTGTTGTGGGGCCACCGCTGCAGCTATGCAAATAAGCTTTAAGCTTTCACCGTGCAGACCATGTGGGTGTAACTTGATGATGTGGCACTGTGGCAGACTGCGGCCTGTCCTGGAAATAGTGCTTTCCTCCATCTGCGGCCTACCATTATGCAACTATTTATTCAGCCATCGCCACTGTTGGATAGCAGGTCCTCTAAAGGCGACCGGCTCTGCCAACAGTGAGCCAGCAGCTGCACTTAGCGTCTCTGGGAGGAGTCTCAAACCAACCACAGGCTGTGAAGTCTTGGAGAACTCAGCAGGGAGTGTTCATGAGAAGATAACACGAGTTAGCGTTTCACATGTGGAAGACACGTTTTGTAATTAAAATGGTGAAACATTTTTCCATCTGTGCTTCGAAAGGCGAACACGAAAGATGGATTCATTCTAATCCTAAATGTAAACCTCTGGCAAAGATTCCACCTTTTTTAGTTCATCCAGGCACAACATGATGTTAAGCCCAGTGTCACAGCAAAATATTTATCCTGGCAACTTTGGGAAATGAAAATTGTGGCTTTAACAGATGTAGCTGACACTGTGACGCCAGATATTCTTCACCAAGCAGCGATCTTATCCCAAACCTTACTGGTGCCAAAGCAAAACCAAGCAGTGAGAAACACCAGTATTTCACAACAGGCTGTAAAACCAAAGAGAAATCACTTTGATAGTCACACAGAGGGGCAGTCCAGCAGGTAACGGGTACAGAAATATGAAGGCACCTACATCCTTTATTTGTACAAGCACCGCGTCGTGTGTGGACCAACATAGCTATTCCACAGTCTGAAATGAGACCGAGCAGTCATTGTTTCTTTTTACTTCTCTCGGGATTTTGAGTCACACCGTGCTACGCAAACATGGTGCTAACAGGTCAGCGAAGGAGCCACTGTTTTTGTCAAACAAAGAACAGATGGCGAGTCGGCCACTGCTGTTTGCTGAAAATGTCTGAGCCAGTGGTCCGCCACACTGCACACCTTAACACATCATTTAGTGTCATGTGTATTCTCACGAGCCTGTTTGTACAGACGGACCAATCACACAAGAGGTGCTGTCCATCTTGCCAATAGTTTGTGAGAAAGTGTGTGATTTTTTACATTTTACATGTTGGATGGGTTGATCCTTTACAACTTTCATGTTTGTAGCTCAACTTGTCCTGTGAAGGATATAGATGCTGAAGGATGCTCTGTGCGGTGTTCAGAAGCTAGCATAAAATATTTATTTACCAAATTGCACCTGTAATTAGATGTCCGCAGAATTAGCATTGTCCTCGATCGTGCTAACAGTCGTGGCAGTGATTGGCACAGTTGATATTTTTGGAATTATCTGGACAAACAGAAACTCCTGATGGCTTAGCTAGTTCTAGTTAGCACAAATTAGCATGCTTGCTGCAAAACTGTCTCGTGAACTCGTCACAATTCTACCTGCTGAGAATATAACACATTAACTTCTAGCTTACACTTTTAGTTATGTGTAGCTGCTAGTATTGCTCTATGTTCTCATGCTATCTTGAGTTGTTTCACGTTTCTGGTGCACTTTCAGTATGAATCACTCTCACTCCTGTAGAACAGCTTTTCACCCGACATCTCTTTTCTCCTCAGGTTGGATGTTCTCAACAAACTCATTGGCCAGAAAGAGGATAACGCTCCCGCTGCCGAAAGCCAGACCATCAGCACGGTCCCATCTTCAGCCTTGAGCCGATCCCCAAACCAGCTGCCTGGATTCATGAAACAGCGACTGGCATCAGGAGCAAGGACAGCCTCCCCGGCCTTGGCGTGGGCGCGGTCCACCGAGGCTTTGCAGGTTGAGCGACGGGCACCGAGAGCTCGTCGCCATGCCCACTCACGAGGGGGTCACCACAACCATCACCATGCCAAACTGATGCGGGTGGGTTGCGTCCTGGGGACCTGTCAAGTGCAGAACCTCAGCCACAGGCTCTATCAGCTTATTGGACAAACTGGCAGAGAAGACTCTTCTCCCATTAATCCCAGGAGCCCCCACAGCTTTGGATGACTTCGATAAAACCTCCAAATAGCCACAGCAAGTCTATCTATTGCTCCATTTATTTATTGTTTCTTAATGTATTATTGATAGTTATTGCATTAGAGTTTGATGTAGTACACAACTTTTCTTATACCCGCCTTAGATGACTGTTGCTTCTAATTTTTGTGCACAATATATGGATTTAAAACTTTAAATCAGGACTGATTGAATCTTCTTTCAAGCCCCTGAACTGATTTCTCCCACCATCATGAGAAAGTTTGGCTTTGAGGGTTAGTGATGTCTTTCTGAATCTCCCTCTGGAACGTTCAAAAGAAGCCAAGAGATCTCAGGCTGATGTTTAAATCCTGTTAATATAAGAATGAAGGCTTGTCTTCAACACCATCCAGCGGCCTGGTCCTATCTGCCCACTGACCTCCGCAGGAGTGGTTATCCTGCCGCTCACTGATCAAACACTTAAGCCATTAATGTGGATTTGAAGCTGCAGCGTGAGCTGGATTCCTGTCAGAACCAATGTATTCCTAGAGAACTCGTCGGCGACTCAGTGAACCCTTTTACCTCTTTTCTGTGGCCCCCTTTGTCTTAATTTTGGACTCACATGCAATTTCAGATTGAACACTGACACCCCTGGAGCAGGTCGCAAGTTTCCAGTTGCCTCAGAACTGCGAACTCATCATTCAGCAAGACTTTACCACAGAGAGAGGGTCAGCTTCTGTTGCTTTGGATGGAATGCAAACAAACGGACTCCCCTAAGTATCGCTTTCAATTTTGAGCTGCACTGGCTGGTTGGCTATCACAGCACAGTGAACGTTGGAGTCATGGATCAGTCCTCTGTCACGCCGCTGCTGCCATTCTCCCTGCTGGAAGCCAAGTCTGAAATATTAGCCTTTTCACGTGATTCATAAGTTCCCTGTGGAAGTCAGGACTTTGGACTGACAGCCGTTTAATAAACCTAAAGGTTCAGTCACAATGTGAGGGGTAGGAGGGGGCTGGGGGGCTTTCCAAGTCTCCCGCTGTCTGCGGCGCTAAAGTGAAATACGCAAACGTGCAGATATTAAAGGCTTGGCAAATGGTAAAAATGAGCCCATGTTCCCATAGTTACAGTGTTGTCGAGTAGTTGTAACGGAGCGATGTGGACTCTTGGTCTGGACGAAGATGTTCCTGTTGATGTTTCTCAGTAGCTCGAGAGTTGCTTTCAGTTCTAGATCGATCTCATGAAACCAAAAACACATTTGACCTTCTTTACGTGCCTTTGGACGTCTTATGGACCAACTGAAGGACTTTTGTGAGAACTGCTGAGTGTGCACATGAGTGCATTTCTTCCTAAATGTTTTCCTCTGTGTTTCATTAAAGTGGAGGCTGTACAAGCCTGCAATCTGCTCATGAGCCAAGTCTTCGATGCCAACTGTGTGAAGTCTTTTTTAGGAAGACTGAATAAGAAAAGTTCAGCTGCATGTTACAGTTGGTAAAACACCCTTAATGTTGATGTGTAATGGGCTAAATGGGTTTAAATTAGTCCTGAGATGATGGCCAAAAGCTTTACGACTACATTGCTGTTTTGTAATGAGGGACCAGAGCAACCAAAATGTTAGGTGTAGCAGTGCCCAGTTTCAAATATGTACACGAAATAGCAAAAACACAAGTCCTAACATTTCCTCTCACTCTATTTATATTCAAGTCCGAAGTGGTGGGCAGACGATGGACTGAAAATAACCGAGGTTTCCTCATCAAGAGTCCTAGAATTGGGTTAAACCTTACAAAAACTGTAAAGCATATATTTAATTTCTCTATTCCAAGTCTTTACTATATGTTTGGCTACTCTTTATGTCTTTTTAAAGGATACAGGCCACTGAGCGATATCTGGTTATTACTGACGTTAGTTTAAAATCACCAAATACCTGATAGTACTTGACAAATCGACTTTACAGTGTGCGCTTCTTTTATAGCCTGATGTCTTTCTCCTTTTTTACATGTTTGCATTTACTCTCCTTTTTTGCTAATCCTGTCTGTAATTGTGGAGGCTGTGAGGTCACAGGTCACAATAATCAGAGGTCTTAACCTGTTCAAAGGCTTGTTGAGGTGCAACTCTCTGCTGTAATGGAGCTAATCAGTGTCTCGTGACCGATCATTAAAAGGCTTTTCAAACGCTAAAACAACCTGGTTGATTTCTGTACTTTCCAGAATGTCTCTCTCTTACACACACACACACACACACACACACACACACACACACACACACACACACACACACA
>NW_024582554.1:1026819-1028837 GCF_018398535.1 Haplochromis burtoni | reverse complement strand
ACACACACACACACACACACACACACACACACACACACACACACACACACACACACACACGATACATGTGTATGTTTGCACTGCTAGCCTACCAGGAAACGTATCTCCTGTGTTTGATCTGCTCTGGATCGCTGTGCTCCTGATTCCTGTATTTTAACGTCTTTTGTTTAAACGCAGTGTGTTCTTGTGACATCAGACATTGCTTCATGTGGGGCTGTATGAGCAAACTGTCCACGGCCGCCAGAGCAAGCATCCAGAGCCAATCAGGCAGGTTAACAGTGTTTCTGTTACAAACAGGCACATCTGGTTTGTTTGCTTGTTTTCCATCTGAGAGACACCCGATCTTCTTTAGATCACAGGAAGCACTTTAAAGCATGTCTGTCCAACGTTTGTCACAACTTGAATTTTGCTCCCTGTAACAGACTTATGAAAAGCCCTGATGTACTTGTGTAAATGTGGCTGTCTGCGAATGTGTTTGAAGATGTCAGTGCCTTCCACGTGGCTTCACCGTGAGCGTCACGGGCACCTGTGAATATTTAGATAATCAGCCAAAGTATTTAAAAAAGTCATGTATTTAAGTTATCTTTGTATGTTTATGTCTGTGTATCACCAAAGTTGTTCCACTGCTGCTTAAACATGGTAGGAAAAGAAGTCTGAACTGTAGTAAAGTCTTATTGTTACTGTTTTTATTGACTTTTGAAATAAAAGGTGTTCTGTGGAGTGAGTTACAGTATGATCTCTGTGTGTGTGCACTTCTCAAACATGTGAAGACATACGTGATGGTCACGTCAGGCTGTGAAAGTGCCTCTCCAAAATCCCAATTAGGTTAACGAAGTCCACAGCACATATCCACTTTGTGTCGTCGTCCACTCTCCGGATGTTGCAATGGCCTCGACTGGCTGTTCTGACACATCTGCCCTGACTAAAGTCAATCATTATGGGGGGACAGTCCTTGAGAAATCAGGATATGATCTGATAGCAGCCTGAAGTCGTATGACTGCACAGAGTTAATGAGTCACAAACGGCGGAGGCTGGTCAACAGAACACCAGCTATTGGTTCATTCGGTGCCCAGCTGAGTGGAGGACAGAAAACAGGCAGTGAAAGCCTCAGAGCAGCACTTTGACACAAAGATTGGAGGCAGCGTGCACAAGCATGTCCGGTTTGCTCTCGGAGACAGCGTCCTGAGTTTAGCAATAATTCTTAAATGGAAAAAACGAGAGCGGCCCAGAGACTTGATGTGAGCATTAAAAGTCAAAGATCGGTCAAAAACCACCCAGAATTGGACACAACTGTCGTGCTTTGACTTCTGGCAGGTAATCCTACCTCAGAGAATGCTGCCACTGATTCTAGTCCCCTGTAATGGATGGATGATGGATGAAAGGAAGTAACCCTGATCATGTTTGAGGAAAAAGTAGAAAAAGTCTCTTTATTGTTTTCAGTCTACAGAGGAGACTGTAGAAACCATGTTATCATGTTATGGTTATGTAGCATCAGATCAGATCTAGGGTTCATCCTGCTGGGAGGCTTCAGCAGCCCAGCACACTTCAGCTGGATAAAGGAAAGTGAATGGGTGGATGGGTGGATGGCCCTTTATCATGCTGACTGGCTGTAGTTCAGGAGGAGAGGAGGTCATCTACTGTTTAGAAGGTGGTTCAATTCCTGGCTGCTCCAGCCTGCATACTTGGGTAAGATAGTAACCCTGAGTTGCTCTCTGACAGACTCGTGAATGGTGCATGTTGTATAAAGATCTTTGAGTGCTCTGGCAGAGTAGAAAACCAGTCCATTTTTATGTGTTGTGAGCTCTTCATCTTAATGGTAATGTGCTAACGCTCAAGTTTCCCAAACTGAGGGGTCAGCACTGGCGCATTTATAAGGCCGTTCAAATTAGAAATACATATTTCTTCTTCCACCATCTGACCCGGGCCTTTCTACTAGGGCTGGGCCATATTATACCGTTCACGGTAATACCGGTATAATGTTAGGCAACGATAGGAAAATGAAATATCGCGATAGAATG
>NW_024582554.1:1017627-1021871 GCF_018398535.1 Haplochromis burtoni | reverse complement strand
CGTGTGTTCAGTTGGAGGTTGTTAACTGAACACCACTCAGTCAGTCTGTTGACCTCATCTCTGTAGTCCGACTCATCCCCCCTTGAGATGAGTCCAACCACTGTGGTGTCATCCGCGAACTTTATGATGGTGTTTGAGAGATGGGTAGGGGAGCAGTCGGATGTGTAGAGCGTAAACAGGAGGGGACTCAAAACACATCCTTGTGGAGACCCGGTGCTGAGTGTGATGGTGCTGGACCGGTGGGGGCCGAGTCTGACAGACTGTGGTCTATTTGTCAGGAAGTCCTTGATCCAGAGGCAGATGGGGGTGGAGAGTCCCAGGTGAGACAGTTTCTGGACCAGGATCTCCGGGATGATATGATTGAATGCTGAGCTGAAGTCCAGAAAGAGCATTCTCACATAGCTTCCTCGGTGCTCCAGGTGACTCAGCGCAGTGTGGAGCGCTATGGTGATAGCGTCCTCGGTGGAACGATTTGTCCTGTAGGCAAATTGGTGGGGGTCCAGAGTGGGAGGCAGACCGGCCCTGATGTGCTGACAGACCAGTCTCTCAAAGCACTTCATCACTACAGGCGTAAGTGCAACAGGCCTGTAGTCATTTGGGCTGGCCACAGCTGTCTTCTTGGCGATGGGGATGATGGTGGAGGTTTTGAGGCAGGGCGGGACGGTGTTTGATGACAAGGAAAGGTTGAAGATTTTAGTGAAGACTCCGGTCAGTTCGTCAGCACATGCTCTGAGAACCTTTCCATGTATTCCATCAGGACCTGCCGCCTTCCTGGGATTCACTGACCTTAGAACACACCTCACTTGATGCTCCCTGAGTGTTAGTGTGCCAGTGCTGGGGGCGGGTGGAAGTGGTGTGGCAGCTGAGGGCCTGGTCGTCTCAAAGCGGGCGAAGAAACGGTTTAGATCCTCAGCCAGTGAGGCATCAGTCCTAGATGTTGCCTGGTTATTGCTTCTGTAGTTGGTAATGTGATTGATCCCCTGCCACATTTTTCTGGGGTCGTTGTCAGCAAAGTGATCTTCAATCCTCCTCCTATAGGCAGCCTTAGCTTTCCTGATGCCTCTACTCAGGTCTGCCCTGGCCGCCCTATACGCAGCCCTGTCCCCTGACTTGAAGGCAGTGTTGCGGCTTTTTTCCACTGTTAAAATTTTATAAAGCTTTAATGTACATAAAAACCAGCTTCTTGTTTAAGTGAAAATAAATGGAAGGTTGTCTTTTTGCACTAGTAATGTTGTGGAGTTGTATTTTGTCTCGCATCAATTATATCGTCAGTTATATCGTTATCGCAAATTTTCAAATATATATCGTGATAAATATTTTTGGCCATATCGCCCTGCTCTACTTTCTACGTGGAGGTGTGTCCTCTTGCATGCGTTCTTTCTGGGTACCGCAGCTTCCTTGCAGTCCACAGACCTGCAGTCAGTGTGTAAATTGGCCATAGGTGTGAATGGTTGTCTCTGGCTACGTCCACACTGATACGCTTTCGTTTGAAAACACATCGTTTTCTCTGCGTCTTGGCCTCCCATCCACACTGAGACGCCGTTTTTGCTCAAGGAAATCGCAGCGTTTTCAAAACGCTCTCCAAGCGGATACATTTGAAGACACCGTTTTCGCGTCGCAGTGTGGATAGTGAACCCGGAGCCTTTCTAAAACGATGACGAACGTTAGTCATGTGATGCAGTCATGTGACCAATCAAACACAGATAGCAGAGGGCATTATACAGCAGCTGTTTTGTTTGACAGCCCTGTTAAAGATTAATATCAGTCTGTACGCGCTCCAGAGAGCTTTTCTTCAAATGCTTTTGCAACGTTGTACCTTTGTGTTACTCGCAGCAACAACTCCAGCTCATTGTTAGTTTCTACGTTTCCATTTAAAGAACTCGGTGCTTTTCCTCGACATTCTGCCGCCACGTTTCAAAAGCCGGAAAGTAAATAAGCGGCAGACAGAAATGAGGCAGCCTGAATCTTCTTGCGCTTCACGCATGTGCAGGACTAGATGAAGCGTTTTCAGCCGCTTCAATGTGGACGCACAACTCAGTGAGAACGACTGAAAGCGCTGGTGTGGACGCGGCCTCTGTGTTGGCCCTGTAGAGTGCCTAACCTCTGGCCTTCCCGCGAGCCTGACTTTGATTGGCTGAAGAAAATGGATGGATGGATACTTCTTCTCCATGTTTATATTTCCTTCTGTTATCACTTTGCTTCAAAGTTTTATCACCATGTAAAAATCAAATAGCACAGAAGTGCACCAGCGTGAGTTATGTCACATCATTGCCTGCAGCTGATGTGTCAGCCAGCAGAAACTGTGTCACACACCAGAGACTACTCTCCCACCTTACCTACCATAAATTTGATCGGTTGACTTTCACAGAAAACTTGTGTCATTATTTTAGGAACAGCAGAAGACTTTACATGATCTGTGTAGTCAAAGTAAAGCACGTTGGATCCACACTGTAAAGAACCCGCAGTGTTGTTCAGGTCAAGTGACTGGAGATAGTTGACTTATTGCAGTGATTTTAAATAAGTGGAAACTCAGGAAGCCGGATCTGGTTCGTGTTACTTAATGGAAAAAGGCAAGACAATATTTTACACTTGGCAGAACGCAGGTGCCGTCACATTTTCCATCAGTGGAATGCAGCCCCACAGTCACAGAATATGAACACTGTGGGACTAGCAGCACAGAGTGAGAAGACACAGCAAATAATGGAAACATTTTTATTGAAGTGGAGATTATTTTATCTGCTTTTATCTGATCCGACAAAAGTCATCACAGTGCCCAAGAATCTTGTTTTGTCTGACCAACAACCCACCATGACTACAATGTAACCATGTAAAATGTTCATGTTTAAGTAAACTGAATATTATTATTATTGTTACATCAAACTTGTCACATAATCAGATTTTCTGTTGTGTCCAGACACTGAGGTGACTTAGGGACGTCCTTGTCTTTGAAAAGCCTGTTTGCACGCCGATCAGAAAGGCTGGTCATACTGATCATACTGTAAATGAGTAATGAATCTGTCTCAGATCACTGGACATAATTAATATTTAATGGATTGCCTACATGAAATTACAGCGAGCCATTTTCAGCATTCATCACTCATGTGGCACATTATGTGCACTATTGTCAGGTTACACCATGTAAACTAATTTACAGGGGAAAAAGCCTTGTCTGAATGTTTTAGAAAAATGAACACAAAAAACAAACTAATGACTACATACAGATTCCACAGAGTTCCCTTCAGGATCAGCACAAGCCGGCTCTAAAGAAGTCACAGTGCCCATTCACAGTAAGACCGCTCATGGATCTCAAACTGGCAGCAGAGCACTCAAACCAGTCTCATCAACACTGAAGAGCTGAGCCCTGGAAACAGAAAGTGGCGTCTCAGTTTGGCCATAAATGAAGAGAAGCCGGACAGAGGAGGACAGGAAAACAGTGCCATGGACAGACAAACACCAGTTTGAGGTTTTCGAGTCACGAGGAACAAATGAAAAGATGGTGTAGCAATCCTTGATGTAATCTGGCAAATATGTTTCCAGATGTTTGGGGTGTTTGGTGGTAAAAGTGGGATTTGGACAGATTCAAAGGGATCTCGACTGATGAAGGCTATCGCTTCATCTTCTCACTGGTGGTCTGCTTGTCTGGTGTTCAGCACAGTCACTCCGTCGAGGTGTTGTGGGAACAGTCTGTCAATACTGTATTCAAGAAAAGCCCATCAAGTCATTCTTACTCATTTCAGGTTGTCATGGAAGGATGGATGGAGATGTCTCCAGATTACACTGGCAGATTATGAAAGCAAAGTTTGATGAACATCATTTAAGTAAGTAATGTAATGTTTTACATCCATGGATGGATGGTGATTTTAGAGGAGTGGACAAATATGCTACTACAACATCTGTAGCCATCCATCACATCCGTCCATCCATCCATCCATCCATCCATCCATCCATCCATCACATCCCACACACACACACACACACACACACACACACACCACACACACACACACAGCACCACACACACACACACACGTGCACGCACTGCACACACGTGCACTCACATTTGTGCACAGACACCACAGTCTACGCACACACCGCACAACCACAAGACACACGAGCCACAAACCACACAAGCACTGCACGACCCACGCCACCTGGCATGGACAACACAAACACGGCACGCACACTAACACAATTCTGGCTCGTATGTGGGAGTTTCCAACGCACACACACACTGCAGCCACACA
>NW_024582554.1:1012205-1013808 GCF_018398535.1 Haplochromis burtoni | reverse complement strand
TGTGTGTGTGTGTGTGTGTGTGTGTGTGTGTGTGTGTGTGTGTAGAGGATCTTCAAAGGAATGACCTTTTGCCTAGTTTGTTGGATGTTGCCTCTCACCTACTCCATGGCACATTTGTTTGCAGCAGTGACCGACCTGCTATGCATGACTTCGGCCTGATAAAAATTTGGCTTTTGGACTTTTTTCCGACCCTTGAATGTTTCAACCATCATCATTACACTGGGTACACTGGGCAAAATCTTGCACCTGTCACACTCTGCATTTCAGCCAGCGGTGTTGGGGATCTTTTCAAAAGTGATGGAATAAGGAATGCAGAACAGACCACAACATTATTAAAGCAATGTGGGATAATCTTACCAGAAAATAAAGGAATCCAAGCAGCTTTTGTCAGGAAGCCTGGAGTACTTTCCCCACTACTGTAAAGACTACAGCAAGAAATGAGAAGAAAGCTGAAAGTGAGTTCAGGCTGTGGTTCAGAAGATTGACTTTCGAGCTTGTTACGATTGTACAAACTCTGTTTTTGCCTTGTGCTTTATTTTCATGTATGCTAGCATGTTTCAATAAGTCGCGCACATATTTCCCATTTTCCTAGCAAAATATAAAGACATGAGGGGTGATCGTGACGTTTGAAGAGTACTGTGCTGGACTTTTCTTTTTGGAACTTTAATTTGGAACTTTCACTTAAACACAAAGTGCTGCAGTGTGGCAAGAAAACCCTATGATTATAAAAAAGTAGTGAGCCAGCAAGAAAACAAACCAGGGAACACTCGAGGACATGAGCGAGAAACAGACTGAGGAAGAAAACATTTACATGGACTCATTTTTTGTGTAATTAAATTAAATTAAATTAAATTAAATTAAATTAAATTAAATTAAATTAAATTAAATTAAATTAAATTAAATTAAATTCACGTCCCCTCCGTGAACATCATAGTGGAGGGGTTTGTGTGTCCCAAGGATCCCTGGGACTCTGTTGTCTGGGCGCTGCCCCCTGGTAGGGTCTCCCATGGCAAATTGGTACTGGGTGAGGGATCAGACAAAGAGCGATTCAGCAGACCCCAATGAGCGCAAGATCAAGGGAGCAGTCCACCCTGCCCAGGATAGGGTTACCGGGGCCCTGGAGCCAGGTCTGGGGAGGGAGCATCTAGTAGCCGGGCCTTAGTCCATGGGGCCTGGCTGGGCACATCCCGAAAAAAAGGGACACTGACCCATTCTCCTGCAGGCCCACCAGCTGCAGGAGGTGGTGTAGAGGTCGGATCCGATGTGTGCTGTGGGGTGGCCAGAAGCGGAGGCCGTGGCAGACTGATCCCCAGCTACCAAGACTAGAAACTAGGATATGGAACATCCCCTCTCTGGTGGGGAAGGAGTCTGAGTTAGTGCATGAGGCTTAGAGGTACCAACTAGATATACAGGGAGTGCAGAATTATTAGGCAAGTTGTATTTTTGAGGAATAATGTTATTATTGAACA
Organism: Haplochromis burtoni; assembly: GCF_018398535.1. NCBI lineage: Eukaryota > Metazoa > Chordata > Actinopteri > Cichliformes > Cichlidae > Haplochromis > Haplochromis burtoni. The sequence goes on along the minus strand of NW_024582554.1, from coordinate 1,012,339 downwards.
ACAACCATGTTCTCAATGAACCCAAAAAACTCATTAATATCAAAGCTGAATGTTTGTGGAAGTAGTTTTTGTTTGTTTTTAGTTTGAGCTATTTTAGGGGGGTATCTGTGTGTGCAGGTGACTATTACTGTGCA
>NW_024582554.1:1008222-1009991 GCF_018398535.1 Haplochromis burtoni | reverse complement strand
TAAATAAAATTGAATTGAATTGAATTATAGGGCTTGGTTAGCCTCTGGGACTTCGGAGGCAGCTGATAGGGACCGACAGGCCAAGCAGAACATGGCTCAGGCTGTGGCTCAAGCAAAACCCCGGGTGTGGGAGGAGTTCGGAGAGACCATGGAAAAAGACTTTTGATTCTGGCAAACCGTCAGGCGACTCAGGAGGGGAAAGGAAGGATGGATGGAGAAATGAAATGAAAATGAAAATCCATTTAAAACTGGTTGTAACAGCAACGTTGTCCACCAGCCTTGGATCCACACAGGAAGAGCAACAGTCTGATCTGGAAACCTGTAAAGTGTAGTATGGGGTCAACACATAAACGAGTTTTCTCTGTAAGTAAAACACTTCAGACACTTTTTATGTGTTTAAAGTTGCTTGACAGTTCTGGCTGGAGCTCCGCCCACATGCTATATTTGTACCTTATGTTTGTGATGGGCAACCAATCACGGGAAAGTTGTCTTGGCTAGAAATGAGCAGAATAGGTCAAGTAGGTTTGACTTGACGTAAGGAATGAACTGAAATGATGGATCTTCTGGACAATGCACTTTCTTAAATAATCACGGTAAACAATGTTATGAGAAAAACGTGCTGGGAGACGAAGCCTGTATGACAGTTTTTACATCATTTTACATTTTTCTGGGGAACCCAACAGACTTGTAATAGGTACCTGACATGAAGAATGAACATGTGGAAATATGCACTACTGACTGTGGCCTAATTTCACTTTATCAATAGTCAAGAGTCATTTTGTCCTTTGGCCAAGTTAAATTCTGAGTGTGCTTTCAGAAATCACGCTCCCCAGTTATCTGGTGTCGGGCGGTTTTTGCTGAGACAGGAATAAGACAGTGAGTCACTGGCTTGAGCAAGAATGTGTTACCATACCTAGCAGAGGAGGCGGGGCGGGGATTTGAAAATGAACGAGGTTAGTGTCCTTACATAAACCACTTTTTACTAAGACGGGTCCATGCAAAGCCTCATGCACCTACAGACAAGGTCACATTCAAAAATGTGGATAAAAGAAAAGAGGAGCACAAACACATGGATCATGCACAGATTCCTCTTGTCACTCTTCATTTATTTCACAGGCTGTGGTTGTCATAATACACCAGGAGACAGATCCACTTTGGCTGCTTTAAGCCTTTGGTAAAACATAATTTACCTCCACTGATGACAGTTTTTAACTTGAGTGGGTAAAAGCAAACTCAGGATGCAGGTTTAGGAAGCCAGAGTGAGATACAATGAGATATGACACTTCAGTCACATGTCCTGTCAAACGTAAGCATGTTCTGCTGCACATCACTGGAGCCGGACTGTGATTGGCCGTAATAGTGCAGCGTAAGTTTAGACACTCGTGGTTGTGTGTTACAGCCAAAATAACTTCACTGCATAACGCAAAAGGAAACCAAGACCCACAGCATGCTACAGCAGGAGCGCTGAGACTGGGTGCTTATGGTGATGCAGGCGACTAAAAATGACACGCAGCTATCGAGGCGAATCTTTACTTGAGAGCAGCAGGTACAAAAATCCATCCATACGATCAGTTCTGTGGAAAGTCTATCAAGATAAGGAGGCTTTACAATCCTGGCTGTGACTTCCATCCCCAACACTGATAATATGAACAGAGTCGCCTACAGCTGTGCACGGCTATGCTAGATTTGTTGGTTCTACTTTTAGTGATGGGTTGATACACATTTGGTGTGTGTGTGTGTGTGTGTGTGTGTGTGTGTGTGTGTGTGTG
>NW_024582554.1:953492-1006517 GCF_018398535.1 Haplochromis burtoni | reverse complement strand
CACACACACACACACACACACACACACACACACACACACTGAGCCTCAGCTCTCCGTGGCCTGGCTGCCGGCTGTGGAAAGCATACGTGCAGTCTCACACATAGCCTCCTCTCAGGCCACAACCCTTTTCTCTCACCGGTTATTAACACAAGACCTGGATTATCCTCTGCTGTGTGTCTGTGGTCTTGTGTCAAACACAAATAACTATTTTATTGCTATTAATAGAGAGAAACAGAGCCTGGTTGTTCATGTACGGCTTCAAAGCACAACGTTTTTGACTTTTTCCATTTTGTCTTGTTGCAGCGGTGCAGGAAAAACTGGTGAGCTGACTTTACTATCTGGCCTTGTTAGGCATACTTAAAGGTGGACCACACCCACTGCTGCTTTATTACAAACAGTCTGATATGATTAGATCACCCTCCTGCTGCTGACTCATCCAGGTAACACCTGGAGCGTATGAACAGCACCACACTCTCCATGATGCTCTCAGATTAGCTTTTATGGTAAAGACTTATCACTCATTGCTATGTATGAGAGCACTTTAGTAATCCCGAAAGACGAATGCCACGGAAAGCTGACAAACAGCACTCATAAATGTCCATAAATCAGATTACCTATAGGTTTAATATCAGTCATAATAAACAGACTTTACACTCATTGTCATTCTTTATTTAACAAAAATCAGCCAGAAGCGGTGTCTGGAAGTATGATGATTCAGTAACTTGTAGAATCACTTTTCATCAGCAATACCTCGAAGTAAAGAAGCCTCACGGTGCTGTGGAGGAATTATGGCTCCAGGTTTTCTGGGATTCACATATGCACAGCTCTCTTAAGCTCCTCCCACCACATTTTGGGTTGAAGTCTGCACTTTCAGCTACTGCCGCTGGATTTGCTGCTGTGCTTGGGGTCATTGTCCTGCAGCATGATGTGATTTCATCCAGTCTGTAGCTGTTGGACAGAAGGTTCATCAGATGTTTGGTGGTGGAGAAACGCCAGCAGAGGGGGTCTGCCTTCATGTGCTGGGATTCTAGGTTGAAGGTAATTGTGAAATCATGACATCACTGATGACTTTGCAGGGATGAGGTAGCAGGACAAAATAATGTGCAGGAAAGAACTGCTCCTACACCTCAGACCAAGACCTCCATGATGAACTGCTCGCAGGTGTCAGGTTGTTTGAGAGAGGCAGAGGCTTGCTGTGTTCCTGCACAATGGGACCGTGGGAGAAGTAAAGCAAGTTTCTGATAAACTAACATTAAACGTTTGCAAACACCAGGATGCGTTGCAGCTGTTTTCAAGTAAACTGCTCCGGCTAATCCACCACTGCCTGGACATGCGCTGCGTCTCCAATCACCTGCCCCTTCTCAGTCATAAAGCCCAAGAACCAGTTTTCCCATTGAACTCAAATTGTCATCACTGACAAACAGTTTGTTTCCCAGAAGTCTTTGCACTAACTGATGGACTGATGAAAGACAGAATGATTGAGGAAGTCACAGAGCACATCAGGTCAGTCTGACGCAGGGCTAACAAAGAGACAGACCTATGAACAATTTAGAATCACCTCACCAGCTGCATGTTTTTGGACTGTGGGAGGAAGCTGAAACCACACAGGCTCAGAGAAAACATGCAACCTTCACACAGAAAGCCAAATGGAGTGCTGTGAGGCCACAGTACTAACCACCACTACCTCTGATCACCAAACCAACAGCCCCTCATCCAGCTGCTCCACTTTAGTCTGCAACCCTTTATCGTCTCAGCTCTACCTGAAATCTGTTTGATTCGACTGCTCTGCTCTGGATTTCTTTCTTTTTTTTGCTTGGATTAGTTCTCCAGACGCTGGACACTGTTCAGAGTTCTGCTTTGGGTGCTGCTCATGACAGCCAACAACCTGCCTCCATACTCTGCTCTGGCAAAATCCTCAGTGGTTCTAGTTAAAAGTGGTCATAGGTTGTTTTGATCCCACACACCCCAAAATTCAGTATTTGGTGAATAGTCACAAAACATGAGCTGACGATCAAAGTGACCCCCACCCCCACCAGGTGTTTGCTGGAGAGAATCAAGCAAACAGGAATGGTAGGTGTATGTGGTAGGTGTGGCAGGCTATGTGAGCCAGGAATTTGCCATTTGGGCAAGTAAATTGGAAGGCTTTGGGAATGGAGTTCAAGGTACTTCCGAATTGTTGTTGTTCAGTGAGATTACTGTCCAAAACACATTTTTCAACCCTTGTCTTTCCAACCTGACTTTTAGGTTTTGGCCAAAACTCACAGAAGCCCACAGGATAATGCGCCACAGTTCTCCTTCCTTTGCAGATATTAAATCCTGTCATATCTGCACTTAATCCATATGATCACTGGCCAACACTGTCAGAGCCCACCTACGTACTATGCCTCTGACGAGATTTACTAGGTAAACAGTTATTGCTCACAGCATTTATCCTATATTTAAGACGCTGGGAGGAGTTAGACGGTTCGGCAGGCTAAGGTGGGGTTGGTAACTGTTTTATAACGTAACAAGCTGTCTGTAAAATTCCTCCTGCCTCAGCTTCTTGCTGGAGGATTATGTCTTGGTTTAAGAGAGCAGGATTGCTCTCCCCCCGCTTCAGGACACCTACACCAGGAGATGCCGGACTAGAGCAGCGCAGATACTGAAGGACCCGTCCCATCCTGGCAACAAACTGTTCCAACTTCTGCAATCTGGTAGAAGGTTCCGCATCTTCCGGGCAAGGACAGAGAGACTCAAGAGGAGCTTCTATCCCCAAGCCATCCGTGCCCTAAACACACACACCCGCCCTCTCACATCATCTATAATTGACTGAGACAGGACTCTTCCAGACACTAAACCAAGGCACAATGTACATTTCAATTCCTTTAATTTAAATATGTTTATATTGTCTATCCTGTAAAATAGTCCGATGTCTTATTAATGTACAGAATTCACCTGCTTGCTGCTACTACTGCACATTCACCCAGTGTATATACTATATGTGTGTGTATATATATATATATAATGTTCTTCCTCTACACCCCCCCCAATTTTTTTGCACATGTCGAGGAGCGTGTCAGGCTACATTTCACTGTGTGTTATACTTGTATAACTATGCATGTGACAAATAAAGAACCTTGAACCTTGAACCTTGAAAAGGTGGTGAAGGGCATTGTCATGCTTTCACAGAAGTGTTTCTGGGGATGTGGAGGAAAATAGGACCAAAAACCCAGGACTCTTCACTGCAAATTAATGGATAGGCAGGTGTGGAGGAGAAGGATGCTGGAGACAGGTGGAGATGGAGGCCCTGGGATGGAGCAGCCAAAAGAAGAAGAATAAAATGAATGCGGCTATTTTCACAGGTATTACAACACAGTGTTGCATCCACGAAATTTTCACAAGGGTGACGGTTCGAAGTTACAAAGTTAGAGGTTAGCACTAACTTAGCATGCTAGCTAACACCTAAAGATGAGTGAAAAGCTAAAATGTATGACACCGCTATAACTGGACATAAAGAAGCAGGAAAGACTCGTTCAGTCTTTTCACCAGGTGTAGGTATGAGAGGTTTGTGGTTTGTCCAGACTTTCTTTCAGCTGGAGAGAGAAGCGAGAAAGTTATGCCCAACACCTGAGGCATCCACCTCCACTCTGGACCAGGGAGGGAGCTGCAGCAAAACACCGCTTCAGGCTGTCGAAAGCTTTTTGAGCTGTGGGGTTTCACTGGAGACCTTGGGAGAGGTGAGGTTTGTTAGAGGGGAGGAAACTTTACAGGAGTCCCGGGTAAACCTATAGCAAAGTTAGCAAACCCACAAACATGTGGAGTTGCTTTTTTCCAAACTGCTTTAAATTCAACTGGGTCTGATTTTAATTATCCCTTCTACACACTGAAACTGACTTGGCTTTAAATTCTTCACACTTGACGTAGAGTCGGTTGTCAGATGGACGTGGGTTTTGTGTTCCTGAAGAGACCTGGAGAAAATGAGTATGTCATAGGTAGACAAACACAAAACCCAAACGCAGAACCAGAGACAGACAACCAACTTCAAAACCAACTAGACTTTGTCTGAATCACGAAACTACTTAGGAGGAATAACTAGGCACAGGGTGTTCTCAGGAGCACAGGGGAAGGAGGGCTCATGGTGCGTGGGAGTCCGGTGTGGAGTTAAGAGGTGCACGGAAATGACCTGAGGATTTCGGCGAGGTCATGATGAACTTTGGGTACAGACGCGGTTCAGGTGACTTGGCAGTGGTGGTGGGTTCTACGGGAGGTGTTTTAAAGAATAATGGCAGTTTAGCTCTAATCTGAGATGCTATTTGTTCTGCAGTCAATATTTTGGGATGTGGAAGATGAGCCAAGGGTGACTGAGGAGTGTTGGTAGCTGGTTCTCCTTTCAGTCCATCATTACGGCTGCAAAAAGGCTGCGTAGAGATTTTCTCCTCGCAGCCTGTCTCTTCGCTCATTGTCCAGAATTCTAGAGAATCTGACATATTCCACTTACCGTGTTTGAGGGAGAGCAACCTGTGAGCTGCTGCATCCGGATTTGTTTTTAAACTCCTCAAAGGAAAGATTTGGGTTAAACTGCTTCTCCCCACCTTAATGCTCTTCTTTGCAACAGTTTTCTGTTGACAGTCTGAATATGTCTGACTTTGCTGACCTAAAGCCAACAAGCACTGTATTAGAAAACCTAGGCTAGTGAGGGCGGGACTAACAGGACTGGACCGCTGCGTCCAGCTTCTTGGATGGATCGCTCTGTCTAAACACAGGTAGGATTCACACACAGGGCTGCAAGTCAAAGTACACTGCATACAGTTTTAAAAACACCAGAACTCCACTATGGCTTTGCACATTTTCCAGACAGTTTCCAGACTCTGTCAATCCAAACAAAGACTGCTCATGACAGGAAATTCTCCAGGCAAACCTGAGCACAAGGAAAACACAGGCAAGTATCTCTCTCTAAATGGACACATGTACTCAAGGCGAGGAACACTAACTGTTGCCCAAAAGCAATCCAGTGAGGCCTGAAGATCTGCCACTCCCTGAAGAAGAGGCCACAGCAAGGACGTCAGGAGCAGGTGCAAAATTACAGAAATGTGGAGGCCCAGAGTCCTGCTTCTGCACCAAAACCAGAACACACACACACACGACAGAGCACAGAGAGCCAGACGACGAGTCAGCTGGTGAGGACAGACACCCCTAATGATAGAATCACTCTCAGTGTGTCTCACATCATTGGGCAGTGATCAGCTGTTGAGCTGGGGAGAGTGCCTCTCTGCAGTAAAGGACACAGAGCCACCGTGCAGCCACTGTCAGGTTATAACTTTGAATAGGTCTGCACTATTACACAATGGCAGCAGGGAGTTTCAGTTTCACACACATATCAAGAGCTATGTTTTGGTTGTTGAAATGTGTCTGAGATAAGGGTCTGGCACTGAACAGGCTTTAGAAATATCTCTGTGATAAAGAGGTAAGTGTGTTGAGCTCGGAAAAGAAAGGAATCCGTTCATAAACCTGAAGAAAGTGCTTCCGTGACATGTTTGCATCGTGGTTATTTCACATGTTTTCATTAAACAGCTCCAGTTCAGATGTCCTTGGGATGCTGAGCACACACGTGACTAAAACAACTCCACAACAACCTGAACTTGAACTCTGATGCCCCGATGACGTCAACAGCACACACCCCCACCTCTGACGTATTCGGTGCAAGCTCCCAACGTCCAGAAAAGCCACTGAACGACTGCAGGAGGTGTGCAGGGGAGGGATCCTTCAAAGTCCCTGTTTTCTTTCCAGCACATACACCCAGCCTACAGACGCACACAAACAGTATCTGTGACCTTGACACGACATTGTTATATTGTTCAAACCTGTTTGACTTTGAAGGAAAACTTGAATAACGTCATTCCTGGAATTATACACATAATAACAGCGAACATCCACTCCTACAGCTAATGAGCATGAACTAGGAGTATCCCAAAACGCACAACCTACTGTAGTCATAGCATCAGCCACGCACAATTTAGCATCTTTGATTATTAGATTTAGTTCTCATGCCAGTCGTTTAGAAAGAGCAAACACTATCATAAGTCCTGGACTGGTAGTTAAGACCATAATCTCTGATGTCAGAGAGAAAGAATTTCTTAAACTCACAAAAACTAAGAAGCAGACGAGACTGACTCCCACTGTGTTTGCATAAGTTTGAAAGCTACTTTTCTTTAATTAAAAGCAAGAGAAATCCCCGGATTATCTCCCCTCTATTCCACAGTTATCTCTGATAAACTTCAGTTCAGTTTAATTTTATTTATATAGCACCAACTCACAACAGATGCCTCAAGGCGCCTTACATTGTAAGGTAGAACAATCACATGACCCCCTATGAGCAGCACTTTGGCGACAGTGGGAAGGAAAAACTCTCTTTTAACAGGAAGAAACCTCCAGCAGAACCAGGCTCAGGGAGGGGCGGGGCCATCTGCTGCGATTGGTTGGGGTGAGAGAAGGAAGACAGGATAAAGACATGCTGTGGAAGAGAGACAGAGATTAATAACAGATATGATTCAATGCAGAGAGGTCTGTTAACACATAGTGAGTGAAGCAGAAACACCAGTGCATCATGGGAATCCCCGGCAGCCTACACCTACTGCAGTGTAACTACCCAGCCCTAACTACATGCTTTAGCAAAAGGAAAGAGTCAATATGACGTGAGTTCGGCTCTCGAGTTCACTTCATCTTAATCATGAGCAGAAAAATGTAACACACAAATATTTAATTTTAGACACCAATTCAAACACAAGTGAAAAATCTCAGTCAGCTGTGAAACGATTAAACAAATGATTCCCAATATAATCACGCTTGTGAATACCTGAAGAAAGGAATACGTAGCTCCACAGTCGAAAATAAAAGGATCGATGTGACTGTACGTCTGATCCTATTTTATGACTTGTATTGCATGACATCGGTGAGGTCATCTACACTGAGTATTGGCAGTTTGGGGATGTTACTCTGTGGTTTAGTTCACTACTAAAAGAGTTTCACAGACTTATTTCCAAAGGAAAACAGGAAGGAGATTCAGTTCATACTTTATTCGTTCTGTGTAACTCTTTATCATACGGCCTATCTATATTATAAAAGTGACCAGCTCCGATTCAGGGTCCACAAACAGGCCAAACGTACAGCCCAGCAGCTATTCACTGCCTGCTTCCTGTTCACAGTCTTTGGGCTAAGATCCAGTCTTCCTGCCCTGAACCTCAAACTAAATCTGGCTGCTTTCCTCAAACTCAACAACAGAAAATCTCTTTGGGTGTCTGGAAGGTTCTGTTTGACTGTTCCAGGGCTGACTTGCATCCCATTATCAGAAAGGATGAGATAGATATTTGCTGTGTCAGGACCAAGAGTCACATCCACTGCATACTTCTAGGCCCTCTTCACTTCACAGTTACTGCACAGCTCGTACATTTCTGAGCGTCTCCTGCAGCTTATCAACAGTTCTCTTTCTGCCGCCACATAACGGCTCAACTTTGCCCTCGGTCCAGTTTTCGGTGGATGGAACAGACTTGGGGAACGGGAAACTTTGGAGGAACTGGAGTTTTTCCAGATCTTAGATGAAGCTGTCAGTCTATTCCTCCTGCAGCGGTTTGCATAACGTGAGCAGCAGAAATAAAAGTGCAGTTTAATGTGAAAAACAGGGACACGAGCGTCGCCGTGCAGTGTGCCGTAGTTGTTCAGAAGCTGCGTCTGCATTGGAACGGTGAACACATCCAGACAGATGGAGCACAGACACTGCAGACAGGAAGCTGCTCTTATGTCTATGAACAAAATCATATGTTATTACAATATCAGCAATAAACAAGCAGACATTTAAAGTAGGGAAATGGAGAAATAAAAGCCTGGAAACTGCAACACAGATGAGAAGAGACGTGGGCAGAAAAAGGATGCGTTAGGCGTTTTTCTGACACTGTCCTTGGGAGCGTACTCCCTGTTCTTGATTTCTCTTTGATTTCTGGTTCAGATACACTGACTTCTCTGGCTTTGCTCACTGGCTGTACTCAAAGTCTCTGCACTTCTTTACAGAGAATCCTGTCAGAGGTGATCCAGCTCTTCTATTCTCACCCTGACATTACAAAGTGAAGCCTGTACTGACCTGAAGCGTCCACGTCCGCTGCTTTTCTTATACGATGCAGAGGACACAAAAATAAACGGACACACAAACCAGACAAAGCTTAACACCGAAGGAAAAGTTGGAAACTTACACATCAGTGGATCCTGCACAGATCCTACAAGTAGATAAAGAGAACCAGATTAAACAATGAAACAAAAATATTTTAGTTACTCCTCTTTTTAGGGGAAAGTGACCACGTGTGTGAGGGCGGACAGCTCAAGGACAGAGAACATAACAGTGAATTTCTCAGCACGTCTTTATCCCGTCTTCCTTCTCTCCGGTCCCGACAGATGGCCCCGCCCCTCCCTGAGCCTGGCTCTGCCGGAGGTTTATGAGATAAGATCAGCAGAAACAGCAGAAAGTGACAGTGCAAAGTTACATAGCAAACATTAGAGAACACAACTGTACAGAATAGAATAAAATATACAGCAGGATAAAAATAGAATACAAATGCTGTATACAAATGAGTAAAAATACAACTTTGTCTGAAAAGATTATTGCACTTAGTGCTATTGCACATGTGTGGATGAGTTTGATCAGCTGGAGTCTTTGTTGTGGAGTCTGACACCATGGGGGAAACCTGTGAAATCTCTCCGTCCCACACCGTGGGTGCAGCTGCCACTGAAGGAGCTGCTCAGTGCTGTCACAGTCTGCTGCATGGGGTGGGAGATGTTGTCCAACAGGGATGACAGCTTAGCCGCCGTTCTCCTGTCACTCACCACCTCCACTGGGTCCAGAGGGCATCCTAGAACAGAGCTGGCCCTTCGGATCACCCTGTTCAGTCTCTTCCTGTCCCCAGCAGAGATGCTGCCGCCCCAGCAGACCACACCATAAAAGATAGCAGAAGCCACCACAGAGTCATAGAAGGTCTTCAGGAGTGGGCCCTCCACCCCAAACGACCTGAGTCTCCACAGCAGGTACAGCCTGCTCCGCCCTTTCCTGTAGAGGGCGTCTGAGTTATGAGACCAGTCCAGTTAAAAGGGAGTTTTTCCTTCCCACTGTCGCCAAAGCGTCTACCTTACAATATAAAGCACTGATGTTGTGACCTGGTGCTGTGTAAATAGAATAAACTCATTTAAATAGAATGAGGTGGTCAGGTGTGTGTTTGTTTTTTATTTTGTTCTCAGGAGGAATCATGTGTCTCTTACCAACAGTCAACTGCAGCAGTGACAGTCGCTGCTTCACATCGAGTGCAGACTACCAGGAGCATCACGCCCTCTGGTGGCTGGAACCAGTAACAGGAGCTCATGTTGTGAAAGGCACAAATCTGAAAACTTCAGGCTGCCTTCTGCTCACACGTGAAGTTTGTGGGGCTGAACAAGCCAAGCAGTGAGTGCAACATGAAACTAAAGAGTAATAACAACAATAGAAAGTGCTCATCCCAGAAATCCACTGTGACTTCTACTTACATCCACTTCTTGCTGTGAACTTTGTCGCAGTTTCAAACACGCATTTTACCGTTGCCATCATATGAACTACCCAGTGTGCCTGGCAAGACTGGTTTTAACAAATTGCAGGTTATATATTTATATCTGCACTGAGCCACTTTTGGAAACCTAAATGGTGATTGACTTAGTAGATGTTTGGTTCGATTGAAAATCTGACAGCACAAGTTAAATGACCGCCGTGTTCTGTGTGAGGAAGCATGAATGTAGCGACTGTTCGCTCAGAAAGGTCAGCCTCACAGATGAGAGAGAAAAGAGGCATGAACAGAGTCACTGGCTTCATGTCTGGGAATGACGAGTGTGCCTGTTCAAGTTCACATGAAATGTGCACTGTCTGACCTGCTGGGGGCGCAAAAGAGCCCACCGCAGCCTGTCGTTACAGAGCGGACGCTGCCACGCGAGACGACGTTATATTTGAACCAGCTTTTCACAGTCCTCAGGGCTCCTGGGGCCTCTCAGCCCATCACTGTCTGGAGCTGCACACTAAATGAAATCAGTAATATATCCTGGGTAGAAAACTATACAGTTGTAATGTTAGCTTAAGGATAGCGATGACAGATATATGAAGCAGTATGGAAAACATATAAAGATAAGAAACAACCTGAAATGTTAGGTTTGAAATACAGTTTTTATAATGCGACACGTTTCACAAACACACAACAGCGTTCAGTCTCTTATGTTCTTTAGATTGGTCAGTTTGGTGTCTCGCTGTTTCAGTGTTACATTCGTGGATTTACTCCTTCGCCCGTCACTGTAAGCGTGTGTCACGTGACCCTCTGACCGGCTCCTTGGTGCCGCAGCCACGGACCTCAGCTGTCGTCGTCAGGACGTTCCAAAGAGAACCTTCCAGAGGGGTCTGGGATGAACCACTTCTCCCAGCGATCTAAATGCACAGCAGGGTAATTCCAGGGTTTGAACGGGCCATTCCAGTGCAGGAGGTGCGCCTCCTGGAGGAAGTTCTCTGGGTAATGGACATCCGGACTCCAGCCTGGACACACAGCGAAGCTTTTTGGAAACTGAGCTGACGGTGGCACTAATATTCCAGCTGTGTGTGGAGAGCAATCTTACCCAGGTGCCTGACGTGCCACAGAGGGTCCAGTATCGTGTATTTGTCATGAAACACGATTAGCATGGGTGGGGTTGCCACGCCCCCTGCCATGGCACTGCTGTATATGTTTTGTCTGTTGGTGAGAAGGGTTTAAAATCAGATGCAGTGGCCAGTGAAAACAAAAGAAAGAGATTTTTTTGTTATACACGTCTGCAGGGCTCCGAACAAAACAGTTTACGTCACCCATCTGCTAATGGGATCAATACGCTCGTGGGGGAAAGTACTTTTTAGTGCTTAAACCTAATCAATGAAAAAGTGACTGATAACAAACAATACATGAACAAATGAAAACCACATAAACAAAGATAAAAAGATAAAACTCTAGACGATAATCACAGTTTCCTGACACACCCCGGCTCTTCAGGAGACGACTCTTTTAGTGTTGCTTTGGCCGGTCACAGCACGCATGCAAAAGGACTTCAGACATGCCAACCGCATCTGAAAGAACTCTGTAATTGGGATGAAGTAGGGAAGAATATTGGGAGCTGAGTAAAGTTCAGTTCCCCTCAGCGTGGCCACAAGCTGCATGCTCGTTCATGCAATCGAATAGTTATGCCTATAACTTCTGTTCCCTGAAGGAGAGGAACGAGGTACAACACATAAGTACGGGATATCACGCCCTCGCGTGTCCTGGCTGAAGAAACCTTTATTCACGCCTTTAAGGCAGATGGTGTGTGATGACACGCGCACGGCCCCGCCTGCACATATAGCCGCTGTCATCACAGTCATCAGTTCGATAGCCGCTCTTCACCGAGCCAAACTGCTCAGTGGGGCCACCTTGTGTTGTACCTCGTTCCTCTCCTTCAGGGAACAGAAGTTATAGACATAACTATTTGTTCCCTTTCAGTCGATTCACTCGGTACAACACATAAGTATGGGACATATATACAGGCCCCGCAGAGCAGCCACCGAACCGGAATCGGATCACCACATCCTTAGTGAGTGGTAGACCCAGCAGAAAGGACAGCATGAGCCACCGAAGGGGCTGTAACGTCCAACCGATAAAACCGCACAAAAGTGTGCGGTGATGCCCAACTAGCTGCCGCACAAATATCAGCTACAGGCACCCCTTTAAAAAGAGCCCATGAGGTTGCCATCCCCCTGGTGGAATGAGCTCTCACCCCCTGGGGCAAAGCAAGACTACCGGTGCCGTACGCCAGTGAGATAGCTTCTGTAATCCAGTGGGACAGCCTCTGCTTGGACAGAGCTCTACCTCGATTTGGATTAGCGAAGCAGACAAACAGCTGGTCACGTAAACGCACACTCTGAGTGCGCTCAATGTAGGTGCGTAGCACACGCACTGGACAAAGAGAATGCGTCCTCCTCTGCTCCTCAGATGCAAAAGGAGGGGAGCAAAAGCTCAGCAACTCAAACTCCACTGAGCTATAAGACGCAGGCATGATCTTGGGAAAATAGGCAGCATTTGGACGCAATACGACCTTGAGACCATCAGGAGAGAACTGTGTGCAGGAGGGATGCACAGAGAGCGCATGAAGGTCACCCACTCGCTTTGCTGAAGCCAAAGCGAGAAGTAATGCAGTCTTATATGAAAGAAATTTCATATCCAGAGACTCAGTGGGTTCAAACGGGGAGCTACAAAGGGCCTCCAGCACCAAAGACAAGTCCCAAGCAGGGACACTGGACTTAAGCACGGGCCTCAGCCGGCAAACTCCTTTCAGAAAACGTATGGCGAGGGGATGTGCACCTGGTGTCACCTCGTCAAAGCCAATATGACAAGCAGATATAGCTGCTGAATAAACCTTAATTGTCGAAAATGAAAGGCCCTTATCCAGCAGCTCCTGCGGGAATGTCAAAACACTGGGAGAGTGTGGCGGTCCAGGCACCATTGCTCGAAGGCTCGGCATTTGTAAGCGCACAAGCCTCTAGTAGATGAGGCCCTAGCGCTCTGAATTGTCGCTATCACACTAGGTGGCAAACCCTTAGCAATCAAGTTTAACCTCTCAGCAGGTAAGCATGAAGGCGCCACAGATCCGGGCATGGATGAACCACTATTTGCCCCTTGCCAAATAGATTCCAGATCTGAGCCACTATTAAAGGGTGTAGCCTCCATTCTCTCACCAGAGGACCCCCCTGGAGAGAAGGTCCGGCCCCAGGTTCAGGTGGCCTGGGGCATGGGTGGCTCTTAGATACAGAAAATGAACACCATAACAGCAGAGAGCGAGACAGCTTCAACAGGGGAGGAGAGCGTGTTCCTCCCTGCCTGTTTATGTAGGACACCACTGTTGAATTGTCCGTCCTGACTAAGACATGCTGGCCCTGCAGGACTGGACGGAAATGCTTTAGAGCTAAGAACACTGCTAACAGCTCTAAGTGGTTGATGTGCAGCTGGCGCTGGGCTGCGGACCAGATCCCTCTCACTGATGCACACTCACACAGCGCTCCCCACCCTCTTAGGGAAGCTTCTGTGGACACCACCTTGTGAAACAAAACCCTCCCAATCCGAGAGCCCTGATGCAGCAGCCCGGGCTCCCTCCAAGGACGGAGAGCTAGCATGCAAGACGCGGTTACCGGCAGCCTCCTCCGGAGGTGACGCGATGCACACAAACGGTGAGAGAGAGTCCAGCGTTGAAACGCTCTCATTTTTAACAGTACAAGCGGCACTACGGCGATCATAGATGCCATCGTGCCCAACAAGCTTAATATGGTCTGGAAACGCAGTCTGCATCCCAGCTGAAACTGAGCGAGGCAGCGATGAAACGCGGCCACTCTGTGCTCCGACAAACGTGCGCGGCTGGAAAGCGAGCATATTTCCAAACCGAGGAAAGAAATCTGCTGACTCGGGTCGAGCTCTTTTGAACGTTCACAGAGAACCCCAGTGTCTGAATGTGTGACAGAACCAGCGACAGCTGTGTCTCAGCCTGCTCTCTGGAGCAAGCTACGAGAGCCCAGTCGTCCAGGTAGGCTAAGATGCGGATGCCTCTCTCTCTGAGGGGCGCTAGCGCTGCCTCGGCACATTTTGCAAAGGTGCGAGGAGCGAGCGACAGCCCGAACGGCAGCACTAGGTACGAGGATGTGATCTGTGGTGACTCTGACCTCGTTAAGAAGAGGTGCCAGCGGGCTGTCATCAGGAACCAGGCGATCCGAGCTCCGCCAGGCACATCGCCCGGTACGTCTGGAGCATGGTGACGGAGCTCATGGCGTGAGCAGTGCCGGCCTGAGCCCGATAAATCTTCTGCAGCTGCGAAGCAGAGAATCTGCAGCGCTTGGACGGCAGAGTTGTGGGGCCGCCAACACCATGGTTATGGGACGGGGCCAGATAATAAGATAATAAGACGGCTCCATAGGGGGTGGGTTAGCTAAGTCCAATTCCATGTACTGTCCATAGCCGGGCACAGTGACGCGGGTAGACAGAGGTTTGTCCTATGATGCTGTTAGCTCGCAGAGAAAGTCTGGGAACACGGGAAGGCAGTTTTTGGCTGTTGCGGGCTCCGGTGGGAGGAAAAAACCCGCGAGCCGCGACGGCCTCTGAGCTGGCGGAGGAGAGGGCCAGTCCACCTGCAGCTTCTCAGCAGCACGGCGAAACAGGGAGAAAAGAGAAGCCCGTCAGCGCTCCTGCATGGTTCCGACTCGTCATCAACTAACCCGTCAACATATTCCATGTGGTCAGCCCAGCTAATTGCGGGGACATCGACTGTCCTCGGACTTGGACGAAGCCGGGGCTCCAGACTCGGAAAGGAGAGGGTCATACGGTGGGACAGCGGAGCGTCCCAGCACTTTTTCCACAAACGTCACCCGTCTTTCCAGGGTCGAGCGCCGGAGCTGGCGACAAAACACACAGGCTTCGGGCTCCGTCAATGCTCTCCTAGCGTGGACGATCCCCAGGCAGACGGGGCAGGCATTGTGCTGGTCGCTGTCGTGCAAAGAGAAACCACATCCCTGAGGACAAGGGCGAACAGAAGATTTCTGCTTTGCTCGCTTAGGTTTGGAGTCCAAAGTTCAAAAACGCAAAGCAAAACGCTGCACAGGACAACTTGAAATTAGCACTCCGCGGGCAGCCTACGCACCAACTGCACGGTGGAGACTAACACTAGGGCTGCCACGATTAGTCGACTAGTCACGATTACGTCGACTAATCGTCGACGACTAATTTAATAGTCGACGCGTCGTTTGAAGCTTTGTAAGATCACAAAAGATCACAAAAGACGCAGGAATCCTCCTGCACCCGCATTAGTAGGCCGATTAAGTTACAGCGACACGACGAAGACTGTCCAAATTCAAAGACTCCGACAAATGGACCCTTCATTTCCCCAGATTTGAAGGATGGGTCGGGTGTATACTTCGTGGCCCAAACTATCCCAGAATTCATAGCGCGGCCCAGCTTAGTTTCCAACAATGGCGGCAGCTAGTTAGTTTTAATATTACTCTTATTATTCTTTCTGGGTCACAAAATAAACGTTTAACATATTTTCAGGCGAGAATGTAGCTGTGTAAACCTCAAATATCTCCTCGGTTTATCAGGACACCACATATTTTCAAAAGCGCTCCGACGTTTTTGGAGACGTCTGTTACCCACTAGCTCGATAGCTAGCCGGGGGCTAGGCTAACTAGCGCCGTGAGAACACCGGACTCCCGGCAGATCGTTTTCAAACCCACCGCCGTTTTTCGCTGCTCAGGTTAAACATGATATATGAGTCACTTAGATAACTTAAAATGTCATGGTCTGGGTCTGATGACCCAGAGCTCATGTATTTCTTGTATATGTTTTTCCGTATGTTATGTTTTGGTGGTTTTCTCTCCCTTTTTGTCCTTTCTCCTGGGTGCTCCCGGATGTTTTGGGGTCGCTGAGGGGACTGCGACCCGGAAGTGTTCCCGCACTGGGGACTGCCGCACCTGCTGCCCATTAGCCCTCACCAGCTGCAGCTGATGGCTTCATGAGGGGCGTCTTATTTAAGAAGGTGGCGGAGCCCCAGTCGGTGCGGGATTATACTAAGTCGAACCTGTTAAGTACCTCCGTAGATTAGTGTGTTGAGATCGGCTTCGCTACTAAAGGCTGCCTGCTGAGCTGTGTGTGCTTTTGTGTCACCAGGAGTCGGGAGTCAGGAACGTCGTCACGAGGGGAAATCACGGACTGGAATCGGGTTTTTGCAGTTGTCACCTTTTCACTGCTATGGACACGTGCACTGTGTGGGATTCTTAGAGGAATCGCCACAGGAGTCACAGTGCTTGAATTGTATATAGTTGTCGTTTCTGTCCACTCACCATAAATAAATCCACCGTCCTTCACTAGAGTCTCGCGTTTGGGCCCTACTTTCTCTACAACTCCACGGTCTGCCGTCGCAGCCCGTGACATAAAAATGTTGTTGTTTGGCTTTTTTTTTTTTTAGTATTTTATTTGTTCCTGAGTAAATCGGTTTGGCTGAGATTAAAGTTATAGTTTTTACACAGCTGAATAAACGTCAAGCAGACAGCTGATTATCAGAAGTGTGAGATGCTGGAGAATATACTCGGTGTCCTGTTATATTTTAGATAGCAAGGAGTTTATTAAACTTCACCGAAACAATCTGCAAATGTCATTAAAATGTAATAAACTATCATCTTGTCTTTATTTTTAGTTAGCACAGACCTTACACACTTCAAGCTGTAAGCTAATGATAGTTATATAAGAGCAGATGCTGCTGGTGCAATAAGCTGTACGTTGTACGTCCAATGGATGATGATCTGATTAGTCGACTATCAAAATAATCGTTTGTGGCAGCGCTAGCTAACACCAACAGGGGCAGCCCAACTCAGCAGAGGTGTTCTCAGCGAGGTGAAGAGCGTAAGAACTGAGGGACGACTGTGATGACAGCGGCTATATGTGCAGGCGGGGCGTGTCATCACATGTGAATAAAGGTTTCTTCAGCCAGGGCACGCGAGGGCGTGATAGCTGCTTCACTCTAAATGCCAGACACTGGCCTTCATATGCAAAACTGTAGGAACATCTGCAATAAAAGGTTTAAATCCACAAACACACTTTTAGTAAGCTGACAGATGTAACGACAGGTAGGTCATGTAGGGAGTGACGTGTGGCTCTTCAGGGTCAACTTAATAAAGTTTTATTGGTTGAAAGCTGACACAAAGCCTTTATAACTTACACCTGTGATCCTTACAGGTTTGCTGTGCATTGTCGACGTATAGACAGTACTGTATAGAGATCTAAAATATGTAGCGCTTGACCTTTGACCTCTCTTTCAAGGTAAAATAAGATCAAACTTTCATAAACCAAATCTACTGTTCATATTGGTAACATTTAGGAAATGACACTAGTTTAAGGAGTTTACCTGAAATTCTCCTCCATCCACTTCTCCAGCTCTTTGGTGACCTTCTGCTTCTTCCACTCGTTCATATCTGCCACAAAGACTCCAGGGTTGAAAGAGCAGTCGCTGGGGTTGATGCCCAGGTCTTTCACTTCCTGTTTCCTGTAGTCCAGGAAGCCCATGTAGGTTGTCTAGGGGACGAGCTCAGAGGAGAGAATACCAAATAATAATGACCCTCCCACATGTTACTATGTCAAATAAAACCTCTTTAATGTGAGATTTACACGAGGCATAAAAGTCGAACATCATAACAGAAGCCGTAAAAATCCACCTGCATCCCGATGCTGCGCACCGTCTCGTGTGTGGAGGGAAGGTCGCAGTCTGTGGCGAAAGCAGCCGCGTGTCCTGGCTTCAGCTTGATATTAAACAGATCCCTGATGTCACCTGAAACACAACCAGACTGCTGTATTTGTCCCCATCCTGATACTCGTCACACTTTCATGCTTCAGATCCTAAAACTCATTTTAATAATTAACAAACAGAACCCGAGTAAAGGCAAATAATGATGTATTTATTTAGAGATCTTCTGGGTTTAGTTCGTTCTCTAGGAGCCAATAAAGGGCTCCTTTGACTTCACTGGGTCATGTCAGGGTCTACCTCTGAATTCAGCCGTTTAGTAACTCTGTGTGACGCTCCTCGTTAGCACAGTTGTGTCTAATGTAGAAGATTACACATGTGTGTACAGATCATTTAAACACTTATCGAATCATTCGGTTTAATATGGAATCCTTTTATTAGACTGACTGTAGACATGCGTACCCTGCACGATGATGTCATCATCTAAGTATATAACCCTCGAGTGGAGGATGTCGAGCAGAGGGAGGTAAAACCGCACAAAGTTGAGCTGCAAAACAAAGTTTTTTATTTCTTTGAGACAGGAACTCTGTGCTTGGTTTGGCTGATGGCACGGATGCAGCACTCACGGGATGTAAGAGATCGGGTCGAGATGAATCTGGCTTCACCTTTCCAACAAGGACCATCGGGTTAAATTCCACTATCTTGTAGCGGATGCCTTTGAGTTTTGTCTTCTCTATGTACCTCCTACGTGACACAAAAGGAAGATTAGGTGAGAAATACTCACTTTGGGCAACAATACTGGGAGAAAACCACTGATCTCCATATTTGGAACAAAGTGCGGTTCATATTTTTGTAGTTCAAAGATGCACCTCGTGAGTCTGACAGCATCACGAAGAGTAACAACGTAGAAGAAAACACTGGCGTCTGTGTTGCTGATGATGCTGTTGATGGTTGCCATGGAGGCACCCATGCGCTCCTCTGATGCACAGATGACGACGGGCACGACATCATGCGCTTCTGCAGCGTGTTCCTGAGGAACTTGTCCTGCATTCTTGGGGCTTTTCCTGTTCTCTGTCAGGAATCAGGAGTTTAGACTGGTTTATGCTCAATTTCAGTGGGATCCTTTTCACTTAAGGAGAGTAACATATTTCACATTTGGAACATTAGTGAGTATTTCTCAGATTAAGTAGTGAAGACCAACGCTGACGCACCTGAGAGTCTTGGCCGAGTGGAGGCTCTGAGCAGTGTACTGCGCAGGAGGAGGCACACCATCAGCACCAGCAGCACCAGCAGGATCCGATTGACTGAAACGCGATCGCTCAGTGTTTGAGTGCAAAACTAAAGAAGTTTGTCTCAAAGCAGATTGATGCCATAAAACAACAAGAGCTGTCTACGTTTAGAAGGAACATCATAAACCACAGACTTGTGCCTGACCTCATCTGTCAGCTTGCCCATCATCACTGTGTCTCATGCACATCCTGCACCATCCTCACATGTCCTCCTTTGACATCACATGCTCGCTCTACATCAGCAGAGACAGAAACTCCCTCTGACCCTCTCTATTCCTCTCCATCAACTGATATCCTCATGTTGGTGTTGTCCAGGATCAACATTGGACCTGACCAATCACACCGTTGTGACATCATAGCTGTCCACTCAGGGAAACAGGTCAGGATGTGATTGTGGTTAGGGCTGAGTGATGTGACGGTGTTTCCATCACTACAGTGTGATCGATGTTGAACCAGGACCGACATCAGTTTGTTGATCCAGGAACATCAGCACGGCGACATCAGATTGAGCCTCCACCAACACAGTCAAAGCAAAGTACAAGTAAGAATAATAAAAAATAAAATGAGGCTCTTTATGGCTGAGCCAGACAACAGTCTGCTGTTCATTAGCTCAGGTTGGCTTAAAGCGAGTGAAAGCTTTAAACCAAAGAAAGAAAAAAGACTTCACAGAGACGCCGGCTGCTACAATAGGCAGGTAACGGCTACCTTTATGCTAGCAATGGTACAGTGATTCTCAGTTGCACAGCAAAGACAGAGAATAAATCATCCCATAAATAATTAAGTGATTATCAGCTGTTACTATAAAAAGTAAAACATGTCCATTTTCAAAATGCTTTGTGTATTTCCTCCAGCTGTGAGACACACCAGAGAGGAAGGAGGGTCTGCAAACACAAGCGTACTTTGGTTTTTGTGCAGCCGTCCGGGTACTGTAGCTAGTGCTAACTGGAGTCTGCACAGCATCCTGACTCGTTACCTAGAACCACGGATTAGTGAAAGCACTTAAGGATTGCTCTCACAGTATGAGAGAATCCAGTTACCAGTCGAGTTAAGTGTTAAAGGTTTGGCTAGTAGAAGGTGGATTTCCTGAAGGCGAGTAAAGTGGAAAATGTGCCTTTTCTGTAGAAAGAAAACAGCGTGAAAAAAACTGGAGTTACTGAAATTTGCACACATGCAGCTTTTACTTTTTAACAACCACATGCAGTTCAGGAATAAGTCGTTACAGCCTGCTGCCATCTGCCTATCCCATTCCATGTGCATGGCTGCTTCCTCTTCCTGGGGAAAAATAAGGGGACCTTTACTGGCAACAGCTGCCCAGTGGATGCACAGTGGACGTGAATGCAAAGCACATGCAGACAACACATTCTGCTAACGTTACTTCTCAGCTACATGTCAGCTAATACTGCTGGACGACATGAATCAGTCTTTATCCATTTGCATCACACTTTGGTTACACTTACTTTTTCTCAGGAGAGCCATGTTTTCTATTTGCTTCCAGGGACATCTGCACACACACCAGAACAGAGAAGGAGAGAGCTATGAAGCCACTTCTGAGGAGCAAAAGATGAAATATTTTGTAATTTGGCCCCTCAGGGAGGGGAGCCCTGAAACCTGCCAACACAGCTAACAGCCCTGAAATGTGTTTTTATTTCTAAAGATGACAGCTCTCATATGTTTGCAGTGCAGGGAGTGTTACTGTCAAACAACCTGATGGCTGCTGTTTAGAAGCAGCGCCTTCTACAGCTGTGAATAATCTGAGGTAGGCTGACAGAGTACAGCTGTAACCCTACGAACACAAAGCAGAGAGGCCGTCTGTGCAGAACAATCAGTCCTTACGTGTTCCTCTCTCAGCTGCTCGCGTTAGGAGTCACCGCAGCGCAGCATCCGATCTCGCCCTCGCCCTCCCTCTAAACATCACTGCACTCCTCATCAGTCTTTGGCTGCTTTTTAGTCATTTTGAGGACAGTACCTGACCATACTGGGAGGGATATTTCTTTTGTTTGACCAGTCACTCAACACTTACTATTAAAGTGTAAAAAAGGCATCCGGTCATAAAACATACAGCTTTTCCCATTTCTTTAGTTGAATCTGCAAAAAAATGCCCAAAACATAAAGCAGTATTTTACATAAACAAGCTGATTCCCAAAGAGCTGACATATGCTGTGTACACGTGGACGACAAATGAATGGCAGGCCTAAAAAACTATTTGAAGCAAATGAAGAGCATGGGTAAAATCCAGCAAACGCCTGACCTGAGGGCTGGATCTGGGGCTTCGGCCCATCCATCTACCATTTGTCAAAGTCTCGTTAGAAACGGCCTCAATTCAAATTGTTGTCCGTATGTATGGAAGAGGTTAGGGGAGAGGTACAGCAGTGCGTGTCCAGAGGCATGTGTAAAACACGGGGGAGGCTCTGTCACGGTGTGGTGTCGGGGATCCTATCACACTGGGATTAGGAATCGTAACACTAGCAGGAAGGAAGCTCGTATCTCTGAAGTGTGACGTACACGATCATTCCTAAGCCAGTAGGTTTGTTTCTAAGCTCGAACAAAAGCTACAGTGAAAAGTAACACAAAAAGACCTTTACATGAAGCAGAGTGATGTGACCAGACACAGATTCAGTGAGACAAGGGCTGACACGTGGCTGAGTCCAAAGTATTTCCTTCCTTTCTGGTGCCGGCTGCATGTGTTTGCCTACCAGCCTCTCAAACCTTTATACAAATACAACAAATGCTCACACAGTGAACGGAGGGTGAAGTCTCCCCTTTCATGAGACAAATAAGGGATTCTTACCAACACCCCATTAATTATGCTTTAAGTTTAAAATGTAAAATCTGCCCAGAGAGGATGGCAGCTTGGTTAGCTCATAATGACGCCTACTCTGCAGCCTTTCACCAGAGCTGCTGTCAGCTGAAGTACAACAGGACTTGCAGTTTGTGTCCTGCATTTGTTTCTGGTTTATTTGCTGCTCTTCAGAGAATTCAGAAACATCTGGAACTGCTCAGCTTTAGCTGGGAAGAGCAGAGCTGCCCAACAGCTGGGCTGCATTTGAACAACTCATCATTTACAGGAGTTACACTTTAGTATTCTTGTATGTAATATGTCCTCTTAATGCATCTCAGTGCAGTTTCACATTGTCAGTGTCAGTTTATACCAATAGTTTAACAAGTGAGTGATATTATACTTAGATTTAGAAAACCACTTTTTCACCATCAGCACAAAGTCCTCACGGTGTGTGAATGTGTGATGGTGCAGTGCAGAAACCATCACTCTGAAAACAGTTTGTGTTTGTCCTCTGTCCACAAAGAGCCATTAATGTAGAGAAGTAACTGAAACAGACGCTTTGACCGAGCGCCGGGAGCTGAAGTTAAAAGCTTAGATGGAAATCTTTAAGCAGAGCACGTTAGTGTAAAATGACAAAAAGCTCTATGGTTTACTTAAACCCTTACACATTACAACATCATGCAACCATAACAGACATAAAACTATCTGTAGAACAAAAAAGAGGAAAAAAAGCTCTTTTAGATGGCAAAGCATGAAGGTGTGTCAGTGCTGCTTTGATACGACAGCCATCTTTTGTTTTTAAGTGCAGTACAAAGTCAAATGTCTGAAACACACTCACCAGCAACAACAGCGTGGAGGTTACAGCTAGTCCCATTCGTGGAGCTGATGGTCCGTGTTGTAAAACCTCTGAGGACTGAGACTCACCCGCTTTTCTCTCCCCCCACCTTTTCCTCCAGATGTGACTCGTCTTCTTCTTGTTAGCCAGATGCTGGATTATCTCGTTTAGAAGACCAGTGACGGCAATATCTGATCCACTTTTGGTATTTTGTCAGAGAGAAAAAGAAAGTCTGTGATAATTACCCTCATGAGATGTGTTAACATTATTCCAGTAATCATTTATTAACCTAAATTTTCTTTATTATTTAACTACATTAAAGACAATTTAGAGTCTAAACGACCAAAATTGTCTTTAATGTAAAGAGCAAAGTGATTTGCAACGTGAACTCTCTAAAGTTTAGAGAGCCAAATCACGTTGCTACAACAACTACATCTCCCACAATCCACATGGCCACGCCCTCCTAAGGGCAATGATGTTCTTTCCTAATCCAAGTGACGGCTCTAACCTTGCTTTGACTGTTGTATAAAAGGTTTCTCATCAATAGCAGTAGCAATATGTACACACTGTATAATTCAGGTCATTTTAATCTTAAATTGCAAAAAAAAAAAATCTATTAGTGCTCATAATAATATTTAGAATTTTGATCAAGATATAAGTACGTAAAAAACCAAACACTTGCGTGCTTTATGTTGGTTTCAGAGGTACAGGGGTAGGTCATGGTTGGCCACGTGATTCTAAGCAGCTCAACCAGGAATCGCGCTGGTAAACAGGCCAGCGTGTGTTCTTCAACACTTCAGAGTAACTGTTCTTATTTTGGCCCGTAGGGCAGTTTCTGCTCCAGCATTTAACTTCCACCCAGCATGGATGAAAACACTTCGAAGCTGCTAGTGAAGCTCACTCAGGACGGACAGTTGGCCGCGCTGGAGAAACACATAACATTAGGCGGCTCGACTGCGGCGCAAACTGTCAGTGGCAAACACTTCGGCAAGTCGGGAGACACCTTGCTGCACTACGCCGCAAGGCATGGACACCTGGACATTGTAAAGTACCTGATAAAGAGGGTTGGCTTGGATGTAGAGGTGTACAACAACGACTATAAGAGGCCGCTACACGAAGCAGCCTCCATGAGCCACAAGGACTGTGTTAGCTACCTGCTCCAAGAAGGCGCCAAAGTGGACAGTCTGAAGAAGGCTGACTGGTGAGAAAGAGCCTGTTAACGTGTTACTACATTACTGTAACCCTACTCCAAAAGGAAAGAGGAAGAAGAAGTAAGCACCATCTTTCCCGGGTTCACTTTAAAGCTGGCTTCGCTGTGGGAGGGGTTACCGCCCTTCGATAGCTCAGTTGGTAGAGCGGAGGACTGTAGAGGCTGAATGCTGACATCCTTAGGTCGCTGGTTCGAATCCGGCTCGAAGGAGTTACCTTTTTTAACTGGACAGAACAGTACAACTATAAACAAATGGCGTAATATTAGCTAAATATACCTGAAGGAGCGGCTTTACTTTTCTTTAATATACTTCAATAAATTTGTGTTTCTAGTTGGAAATCGAAGGGGCTTATTGGTAAAAATAGCTGACAATACAATACGTTATTACAATTAAATGTACATTATTTCAAATTCAGGCTTTACAGTCCAGCCCTGTTAAACACTGACTGTTCTACAGTGCTCAGACTGTATCTGTGTGCTCCGTTTGGGTGTATTCAGTACGGTCGTTTAAAATTAACATGAAAGAAATTGTAATATTATTTTTTTCATAAGCTACTCTTAAAATGTGAAGATATTACACGTTGTATAATATGTTCCATGATTGTAGCGCAGGAAACAAATAAAAACAGGTCAGTAGGACAGCAGCAGCACATTATCTTTCCAACTTCACTCCATATTTCGCCTGGTTATCCACGCCCCCTAGTGGCTCTATCAGTAAGTACGGGACAGATCTTCTACATAGAGTGTATGAATATATCCACCAATTGCAGTAAGTTTGTTTGTCAGAGGAGATTTGTGTCTCTGCTCTCAGGACTCCGCTGATGATGGCGTGCACTCGGAGGAACCTGGACGTGATCCAGGAGCTGCTTTGCCACGGTGCCGACCCCGCACTGAGAAACAAGGACGGCTGGAACTCCTTCCACATCGCCTGCAGAGAGGGAGACCCTGTGGTCATACAGCACCTGCTCCTTGTTGCACCAGACGTCTGGAGGACGGAGAGCAGGACACGCAGGACGCCACTACACACCGCAGGTGTCTGTACTTACAGTATGTGGAGATGTGACGTGAGGGGAAATCATATAACTTACACTTTCTCTGTTCATCCAGCAATGCATGGATGTGAGGAGGTGGTTAAGGTCTTGCTGGACAGGTATGTTGAAATTTTACATGGAGACTAATTCTGCTGCATATTTAACGCCAAATCAGTCAACTCTGGATGCTGTCTGACTTTAGTTGTCAGCAGTTCTTACATATATAGCCCATGTCAACTCAAAATGCCCTAAAATGACAAATTCACAGTATAAAAATGTATTTAAATGTGACGCAGAAGTCAAAGGTTAGATAGATGTTATAAAATTTAAGTTGTTTTTTATGACACTGAAAATTTCTGCACTCTTAAATTTCTGCGACTTCTTTTGGCACAAATGCAGCTCCACCTGCTTGATGCTGATTCGCAGCTCACGGATAACTTTGTCTGACTGATCCTTACATTTACTGGTGTTTTTCCAGATGTGGCTACACGCCTGACAGCACTGACAGCTGTGGAGTCACGCCTTTCATGGACGCCATCAGGAATGGACACATCTCTGTGGCCAGGCTTCTTTTAGACGAGCACCAGGTGGAGCAAAGCAGTCCCCTGCAGTAATGTTTCTGCACTGACGTAGTTATATGTAGTGTCTCCACCTGACCTGTGTGTGTGTGTGTGTGTGTGTGTGTGTGTGTGTGTGTGCGCGCGTGCGCCACAGGCATCTGCAGCAGCTGCTGACATACTCGGGGCTCAGCCAGTGCACCAGGTAGCCGTCACAGGCCAGGATGAGGCTCTGCGGTTTCTGGTGAAGGACTTGAATGTCGAGGTGAACCAGAGGGCGACCAGCATCCAGCTCACCGCCCTGCATTACGCTGCCAAGGTCAGAGCAGGGATTTCCCTCTGGTCTCCTTCAGCAGTCTGGTGGGAAGCTTTGGAATGGTTGGGAAAGATAAATAAATAAGCGTAGGAATGTAAGGAAAGGGACCAAGATGGGATGACTTGAGAAGTTTCAGGTCTTTTGCTGTGTTGTTGTGTGGAGTGGTTAATATTTACTAACAGCAGAGCCTCGTCATGGCTCAGCTGGTGGAGCGGAGGATGTCGAGGCGTGACGCTGAAATTCACGGGTTGCTGGTTTGAAGGAGGAATAGTTTCATCCTTCAGGAATATTACATTTATCTTTCCAAACCTTTGTGTCAAACATGTGGCCCGAGAGCCGGAATCGGCCCGGCAAACACTCTAATCCGGCCCACTGCACAGCTTTGGGAAAAGTGCAGAAGTGCATCTAATTTTACTGTATTTTCATTCGTTTTACAGCTTTTGATAAAGACCATCCCCACGCCTGACGGTCATGCTATACGAATTAAATAACGTTTTTCCACTGTGTGGGAAAACTGTGGAAAAACGTTACTGCAGTCAGTTCAAACTTTTACAAAAGGACATTTTCTGTGAACTGACAAAAATGTCATATTTTATAATTACAGGACAGTCTTCACAATGAACTAACAGCACTTTTCCTGTAGTTTGACCCCTTTATGGCGTAGTTTCACTGATGCAGTCCAGATGAGCTGGCTAAACAACAACAGCTGGTGATAAGCTAATGTTAGACGTGGGTGAAACAAATCCCACTTTCTCTCTGATAAACAGTTTGATTACATTTACACATTGTATGAGAGGTCATTTGCTAAGTGTCCAACAATGTTTGATTCACTGATATTTAATGTTAGCTAACAGCAGCTAACAGCAGCTAAAGCAGTGCTTACTGATAGAAAAGTTGAGGATATCAGTATCGCTGTAAAGGAGAGCACTGACATAGATATTGACAGTGGAGGTAAATCGTGGACTGACAGCGTCTCTTCACTACAGACAAACAGTGGTTGTTTGTCCTACAGTGGCCATCGTATCTGGAATTGTGCACATGGATCTGGAGGGATGAGAAAATAAAGCATGTCTGTAACGTTGGTATATCACACCAGATTGTGTTTTCTTTTTGCACGCGGTTCCTATAGCACAGTGGTTCCCAAACTGTTTTTGCTTGGCCCCTTTGTTTTACAAGAACAATGTTTGCACATATTTGGCGATGCTTCATCTCCTGCTTTGCGTTTGTGTGGGAGCCCCGTCAAAACCCTGCCCGTTATGCTAGCAGTGTCCAAGCATTCTGGCGTCCCCCCCCCCCCGCAATGGCTGTGCTCTTCATTACAAGAATTACTGGAGGCTGTTTTATGTCGTCTGTGATTGTAGCCATGAAGAGTGAATGAACAGTTTTCTCAGACTGCTGATACAAGACTCACATACCGAACATAACGAGAATAAAAGCCTCGAGGCAAAGCACGGGCTACAGATCCTTCTCCGAGTCGCACTGACATGCATCTCTTTCAGGAGGGCCACACGTCCACTATAAACACACTGGTGGAGCTGGGAGCGGATCCTCATGCCCGGGACAAGAAGGGGAGGACTGGTAGGATGACCTTCTCAGTGCCTTTATGTAAAGTTATTTTCTCTGACCATGCAGCTTAATCAGAGATAATTATTATCTGTGATTATCTAACAAACAATGCCATCCATGAAGTGTCCAGTGTGCCGTGTGTTCTGCAGCTGAAATACTGCTTTTGTTCAGCCAGTTGAAAACATAATACGGATCATGTGACGAGGGGAAATAACACGTGACCTTTTCTGGCTTCACGCACACTAACAGTCAGGATACTTGGTACACAGTGATGGACGTCAGCTGGTTACGTGAACACTGCGTTTGTCAGTCTGGTGATGAGTGAAGTTTTCATGGAGGAGGCGATGTTTGCAGCATATGGCAAACAGAGACAGGTCCACAGGCAGCTGCTTTCAAATGAAAAGAATAGAAACATATGAGCAGTTTAAACACGATACAAGCTGAAAGCAGCAGTGTGAGTGTGTGAGCTTTGACATGTCGCTCCACTTTATTAATAAAGCTTTGCCTGTTTGATGTCGTGAGGAATAAAGGCTCAGAGTCGCAGCTCTGTCATTCAGACAGAAATGAATGTTTAGATTAATGCTTTGTTTTTCTGAGTAATTTTATTCCACGATTCTTATCGATGCTCATCAGGGAAGACTTTAAGAAACCTTAGACCTTCCTACTGTCCGTGCACGGAGTTCTGTTCCAGGAATGACGGTGCTATATTCCAGAGAACTGATTGGTCAGTAGGCGGTAATCTCGTACCTACTGATTTCTTATCTCATACACATCTTGCACTGGAGCAGGTTATAGGGATGCAGCATCATTTTCCACGCCATGCACCGCTGCAGCAAGTGAACCAACATAAAAAATCCACCATTTTTAGTTTACAGACTTCATTAAGCTTTGGTTGGACTCTTTGAAATAACGTGAAAGCTGCACAGTTAATATTGGGTGAACGTCTGTGACAGCTTTACTTCTCTTTTTGTCACTAACATCAAACAAAGAAAGATCTGTTCCTGTGTTTTGCATACACCTGTGCACGTCCCTCGTTTGCATTCATTCAGTCTGAAAAATGAACCTGCAGAGACTCATCAGCGCAGTGCTCCATAGTGACCTGTAACATCTTCAGCGTTACAGAAACAGCACCAAGCTTCTGAAATGGGAGAGTCGTCTGTTGGCTCTCATAAAACTCATTTACAGGAAATATGTCGGCACAGTGAATGAAACAGATTTGGAAACAGGAACAGAGTTAGTTTGTCTTTTCATTGTCATATGGTGATAATGTCACCACCAAAACTCAGTTGTTACAGGAAGAAGTTTTTTACTGCTGTTTCTCTTCTCCCAGCTCTTCACATGGCGTGCATTGGGCAGCACGCAGACGCAGCCAGGACGCTCCTGCAGCTCGGCCTCAAAGATTCTGAGGATGCGTCCGGCACAACCGCCAGGCAGCTGGCCAGGAAACCCCACGTAGTGCAAGTGTTTGAACGTGACCTGGCACACAGACCCTAATCAATCCTTGAAACATTGAGTTCTTAATTTATTGAAATAAAGAAAAGCTGAAGCCTAATAGTGTGATTCAAGTCATTCTGCACAGATTGTGTGGATTACAATAAAAACTGTCACCCTTGTGTTTGCTAAAAGACGCAGGTTTAGACATGATCATGCTAACAGTAATCTCACTTTACCTGATAAACTCTGCATCCTGCCAGGACAGTTCGTGGCGACACAACACAAAAATGCAGCTTTCATTGTCGGCCACTACATTTGATACTGTTTGACAATCTGCTCGGCTGCCTGTTGTTTCTACTTAAAAATATGTTGGTCTTGGTGACTATCTATATGAGCTCAAAGCAGCCCACACACCGATGTAGGACTTGGGACTTTTCTGTTTGCCAAACAGGTGTGTCATGCATATATGTTGTTGCAGCAGTTGAGCATGTTGCTCACGCTATGCTCAACAGGCAAAGTTCCAATTCACTAAAAGGTTCTGTACATTTTTGCGACTGTGATGGAAACTATCACAAAGAAAATGAAGCCACAGCGTTTGTTTGCTGTCGTTTTTTTGTTCAGTTTCACACAAGCGAATGAAATGACACAGTACGTGTGTCAAATGTCTGTAATAATTGGCAATCAATTGCTATAATTGACAAGTAAGGCATAAAACCAATGGATGCACTCCTGCTAGAACCCTATGATTACAAGACAAATTACAGCTACTATTAACTACTGGTGTAGAAACATGGAAAACGGGACTATAATAAAGCCTAACTCAGTGGACCAGAAATACATGTGTTATCCTTATTGTACTTTATGCTTAATGAGTGAGTCACATTTAAATATATTTGGCCGTATTGCGTTAAAACAGTTTATGAGATTGTTATTTAGCTGTGGATATGTCACACTACCTTCCGGCACTGGTAAGGTTTCCCACATCAACACAGTGTTTGGCCCATATCTACTTTGTCGGGTTCTGGTCACCCTACCTGATCCCTGCCGGCTGTAACGCACAGGTGCAACACTGTGCTTTGTGAAGCAGTGCGTCCACACCATTGGCCCACACAGGTACCCGGTACGACGCTTCTTCACGCCTCTTCCTGCAGTGACTGACAGGCTGAGAAGCCCCGCCCCGAAGGCGCCTGACGCTGAGCCGCAGCCCCTTCTCACTTGTAGCCCCGCAGATCTCCATTTTCTTCTTTCCTCATATTCCGGAGCGGAAGAGCAAAGACTTTTGGAAAAAATGGATGAAGAATACGACGTTATCGTTCTGGGCACCGGGCTTACGGTGAGAGAGAAAAACATACAACGCGTGGGCGTGATTTGCAACCTGTTAACATCGCGGTTAACGCTGGAGAAGACGGGGCCTAATCAGCAGGGTTAATGCTAAGTAGCTAGCTTAGCCGCTAACCGAGCGTGAGCGTTTACGTGTTAAGCAATGGAAACTAAATGAAGGCGCTAACCCCAACTACTAGCTCTGTGCTATCGGCAGCTGCTTTCAGTGTCTGAAAAAGATTAACGATAGCAACTGTTAACTCGCTCGAGATAAGTTGAAACGCTCAAACTGTTTTGTATCCTTAATAGGTATTGTAGTACCGCTTGAGTTTAATTAGCGCAGTTCATTGTGTGGATATGCAGAAACTGAGCGCCAATTAAGGCAGCTTTTCTCAGTCAAGATAAGATTAGCCTACGGATGAGTAGTCTGTTAACGTTAGCTGACCTACATTAAGCTATTTTATTAGCCTGCTAACGACGGAGCACAGTCCTGTTGTAGCGGTGTCATCGAATGTATTCCTGGGGTCGAAACTGTTCCCACCGCCGCTCGCCTGCTGCAAGCAGTTCTACGGCAGTGCAGCTATGATGAGCTCGTTGAAGTGTCCTTTCAGCGCTGTTCTGTGCGGCAGTGCAACTAAACTACTACAAACTGAACAGCACTACGAAGAAATCTCAGCAGGTTCTCGGGTTTAATAAAACGAGAAGCTATTTGGCATAGAGGCGCATTGGGACACGTTAATGTAACTGCAGTCGCAAACTTCACCAGCAGGTTGAAGTTACATATCCTGTCCGACTTTCAGTTCACTTTTACACCCGCCGCCCACCAAAAACTAACGTACCGAGTGGCGTGTGTGGGATTGGGGATGTGTAGGCTTTGTTTCTGCGGACTCTCTTTGCTGGTCGTACTTTTAAATAAAACGATTCCCTCGGACAGACTTCCTGACTTTGTTGTTTAAACATGCCGGAAAACCAGTGGTTAGTTTGGGGCTTAATCACAAGCCAACTTGCTGCTTGTACCATTGTCGTCACCACCTTGTTGAGTCGCTGTACAGTGACGTGTTTTTGAGTTGCTTCAGCCCAGGACTTCAGCACAGCGGGTTAACTTTGAGGACTAATACTGGGTGTGGTTCCAACAAGGCTGAGGAACTGAAAGTACACTGCCAGAAGCCAGTTTAGTTAGAGCTGGTGGCCAACCACTCGGAACCACAGCAGACTTGAAGACTGAGGTGGCATAGTGTAGTTTCACACGGAAGTAGTTGAGTCTGCAAATAAATGACTTCACTTCTGTATTCTGCCACCTTCCCCTTCTCCTTTTCTGCTACAACACAGACAAAGGCGTTGCTATGTTTACTAACTGAGCAGGTTATGCAGGAATCTGTGCAAGCCCTGCCACCAGGAAACTTCATCTGACTTTGTTTCCTGTCTCTGGGGCAGATGCTTAATTAGAAAGGGATAGCTGTGTTGTACATGGCAACAATTAGTCTTAAAACGTTTGTAAGTGCACGGTAACAGCTGTCACTGTGAAGTGTACTCTGTGCTCTAGGTCTTAAATGGAAATTGTTAGGCAGGCCTTCTTGGATTTTGGGAGGTTTATTATGCGGGGGGCAGGGGGACAGGGTTCCCCATCTGTCCACTACTGACGACACATTAGAGGAGGGGCTTGGCACAAGATGCCAAGCTCTAAGTGTGGCCCGGTCCTCATTATGATGCTGGTAGTTGGAGTAAGCAGCTTTTAGACTCCAGCCAGGAGATGTGAGTAGGACAGCATTTAGTTATTGAGAAGTATAAAGAGATTGTTGTGACAGCTCTACAAGTTGATTGGCCCAATTAAGCCAGTGACAGTGTTTCTATCAATGGATGAATTGATGCTCACCAATTTGTGGGTTTTCTTACAGTTTATAGTTTGACATTAAAAGCCTTCATCAAACTAGCAGTCCTGATAGTTTAAACATAAGTGTGTTGTCATCTGAGATGGTGATAAAGGATGGAGAATCTAGACTAAAAGGCGTTTTGTTGAAAAGACTGAGGCATAATAGTGATGATAATAATAATAAATGTTATTTAAAAGCACCCAAAGACACTTAACAATGGAGTAAAACACATAGTAGAACAATGACAATCAAGAACAGTAAAAGCAAAAAGCACAAGATAAAATGAACAATTAGTTTACAGTGAATATGCAGATTTGAACAGATGGGCATACAAAGTTAGGCATGTTTTGCCTTCGATTCACTCGAGCTGTCCCTGGCTGCTCTCTGGCTCAGTGGGTGGGGCTCAGGCATCTCCCCCTCACAAAGTAAGCCATGTGTTACCTGAGGCTAAAATGTGTCCGTGTGTTGTTATTTCTTTTTCGTCCCAATGAGTGAATAACTGAAGAAGAACGAATACAAGTGAAGGGCAAAGATGCTCTTCACATCTCAGGTGTAGAAACATTTTAGGTGGGAGCTGAAGAAGAGATGGGAAATCCCATTAACTGCACAGTAACCTCATACCATACGAGGAAGTCTGTTACAAACTCAATGACACTTTTCATTCTTTTCAGTTACGTGACCAGTGCAGAGCCCAGAGGACAAAACCAACAGTTAAAACTAGGGCTGGGCGATATATCGAGTATACTCGATGTAACTGTCAAGTATAAATTGGCATGGCAATATTAACCCCCCCATGGCCCACTGCACTCTGTGTTTATATACCACCAGATAGGGAAAAATATGGCGGGAGCTTCAGACGAGCGAGGGAATGAGACTCGCTGTGTTTGGATTTCTCGAGGAGGATGCAGAACTCAGTGCGGTCATTTGCATTAATGCCGTAAAACTATTGCTGCTAAAGGTAGCAGTACTACGAAATTATTCCACCAGCTTAAAAGTCATCTGCTGCAAAATGAAGGCCGTTTCAAACCTGAGGCATGTCAGCGTCTCGCCACACACCAAAGAACACGCTAAATAAACCAGCTGTGACACCTGTGACTGCTCTTAGTCGGTTTTATAGTCACTATCTAGACTTTTGTTTCTGTAATTTGAGGTCAGCAAAATGTTTTTATTCCCATTGTCAGGTAAACCATTTCTCCATTTTAAATAACTGAGTTGATGTGTAGGAGGGATCTGCAGTGTTTGCAGAAGTGCTTTACTTTGAAAGATTGATAGTTAAAGTGCAGTAAAAGTAGTCAGTCACAGTAATGACTACAGGTAACTGTAGTGCAGAGGCATGATGGAACACAAGACTCCACTTATGAAAAGTAGCTTAGAAGTAAAAATAAGAGAATCTGAAGCACTGCTGATAATCTTAATGAGTCAAGTAATACAGAAGTTATGGAACTGATACAAGATACTCGGGCTGAAATGTTCGGGCTAAGACCCTCAAGAAGAAGATGAAGTTCAGGCTAGGAAAAGAGGAGGGATTCTCTTCTGCGAGGAGTACACCGCTGTAGACGAGACAAAATTACTGAATACAAAACCAGGAAACTGACTCAACCAAAAAGGAAGCAACAAAGGGACTTACTGAAAGGAACCAGTTAGTTTGTGGCTAAACAAACTTAAAGCAGAGATGACTTGATGGGTAAAAGAAAAGCCTTAAATATAATCCAGATTCAAGGCTCTGCTAAAAGTCTGCTGTAAAATCCAAAGGTGAAGTATAAAGTGGGTTGTGGTTGAAAAGCTGAGGGTCACAAACTGCTGACCTTACACGTCCTCTAACAGGCCAGTGTTTTGTTAGGTTGTAGGTGTCAGTGGTGTGTTTGAGAATTTACTGATGAAATGATGAAGTTATACAAAAAGCATAGAGATTGTAAAGATGCGTTACACTCTGCATGTGCTGCTGTAAAATGCTGTCATAAAAGAGAGATCCTGTGGATGTGGCACTTTCCATTCTCATTTTATAAGCCCATCACATGTTTGCATGTAGACCTTTAATCTGCCCGTGGCGGTGCTGGAGTCAACCGCACAGTGCAGTTTATTACTATAGAGTAAAGCTTTATTTTTGTCTTAATCTGCATTTGTAGGTGATCAGATTAAATTCTGATGAAAAATGCCTGAAACAGATCTTCAAACTGATGTCTTGTTTTATCCAGCTGGCAGGCTCGTTAATGGTCACATGACATGAAGAAAAGCACATAAATCAGTCATATATCCACAACTGACACCAACTTTGTACATTTGTAGGTCTTCAGTTAACTTCTTTACATTATTAGTAGGGCTGCCACGATTAGTCGACTAGTCACGATTACGTCGACTATCAAAATCGTCGACGACTGATTTAATAGTTGACGCGTCGTTTGAAGCTTTGTAAGATCCCAAAAGACGCAGGAATAAGTAGCAGGATTTAAGAGTGTAATAACGGACTGAAACAGAAGATGGCAGCACTGCATGTACAAGGATGTCAGCTGCCGTTAAACCCCGAAGAAGAAGAAGCAGTGTCCCAGAATTCATAGCGCGGCCCAGCTTAGTTTCCAACAATGGCGGCAGCTAGTTAGTTTTAATATTACTCTTATTATTCTTTCTGGGTCACAAAATAAACATTTAACATATTTTCAGGCGAGAATGTAGCTGTGTAAACCTCAAATATCTGCTCATATTTTCACCACATATTTTCAAAAGCGCTCCGACGTTTTCGGAGCCGTCTGTTACCCACTAGCTCGATAGCTAGCCGGGGGCTAGGTCACTAGCGCCGTGAGAACACCGGACTCCCGGCAGATCGTTTTCAAACCCACCGCCGTCTTTCCTACTCAGGTTAAACATGATATATGAGTCACTTAGATAACTTACAAATGTTATTGTTTGGCTTTTTTTAGTATTTTATTTGTTCCTGAGTAAATCGGTTTGGCTGAGATTAAAGTTATAGTTTTTACACAGCTGAATAAACGTCAAGCAGACAGCTGATTATCAGAAGTGTGAGATGCTGGAGAATTTACTCCGGTGTCCTGTTATAGTTTAGATAGCAAGGAGTTTATTAAACTTCACCGAGACAATCTGCAAATGTCATTAAAATTTAATAAACTATCATCTAGTCTTTATTTTTAGTTAGCACATACCTGAAACACTTAAAGCTGTAAGCTAATGATAGTTATATAAGAGCAGATGCATGCTGGTGCAATAAGCTGTACGTTTTACGTCCAGTGGATGATGATCTGATTAGTCGACTAATCGCATAAATAATCGGTGACTAGTCGACTATCAAAATAATCGTTTGTGGCAGCCCTAATTATTAGTAAATTAAAAGTCAGGTTATATTTGAGACATGTGACTATGATGTTTGAGAAAGCCGTCCAGATGGAGTCTTTGTTGCCCCCGACTACCCCTTCCCTTCTTTGTGTGTTAAATATTGAACTGGGACTTTGTCACTGCTTGTGTTGGTGTAATGTTTTGCCTGACAGTACAGTGAACTGGCACGATTTCCCCTCTGTCAGCATGAATCCTGCCGCTGACAGTCCTCCGGGCCTCTCTCAAAGTCGCGGTCTTTATAGGCAGCAGCAGGTTGGCTTCAGTCACGTCTCCTCAGAGGAGTGGCTGTGCCACATTACAGCAACTCTGGCCCACATATTTTATTTTATTTATTTGGTGTGTCTGCACGAGGCTTTGAGCAGTCGTCACGATCCAGTTTCACTGGAGCAAATGAAACTTTCTTTGGACAAACGTGCACAGTGTTGCAGAAATGATGCCGAGATGAGTGAAGTAGCAGGGCGTTTATAGTTTTGCATGTTTTAAATTTTCATTTTGTTTATCCAGTTTTTGTATCTTTTTTAAATTAAAGCGCAACATTGTTTCCATTTTTTTTCTTAGATTGTAGTTTTTATATTTCAGTTTATTTGTATTTTTAACTCGTTTTTTTTTTAACAGCTAGTTTTTGTGCAATGGATATTTTCATGGGAAAGATGGTTTACCAGTAAGCTGTAGTATTGTGTGTACTGGCACAGGTGCTGTACAAGTTGACAGTAAGCGTTAGGTGGCATCAGTCAGTGCTGCCTTAGTTTGGTTGGTATGTAAGAAACATTCTCCTGAGCCTAACCTTTCATTCAGTAGAACAACTTGTTTTAGAGTAAAATCCACAGTCACATGATGCTCACACTGGTGGCTAACTTCTACAAGCCCTCAGCTCTAATCTTATTGAGTTTGGGTGGGAATTCCACTGTGGCAATTCTTATCATGTCCAACCCTCTGAAGCCCAGTGGAAGCAGCACTTATCCTCTCAGCTCTGCACAAACATGTCAGACATGCATGCAGAGCTGAGCGGTCAAAGTTGGTCTTATGGCAAATTGAAAGTCATGGAAACGGTAACATGTGGGACATTGTAAAGTACAAATGGCCGAATCGCGTAGTGAATTACCGTAACAGAAACACTGCTTTTGTTTTGTTTAAAATAAAAAAAGCTGCAGTTTAACCCTACGAGTGTGATGGCAGACGACCTGACCTACTGAGTCACTTCACACATTACAGACTGTTGCTAAAAGTATTGAGACCGACAGGAAGTGATGGGAGGCAAAACTGACATGCAGAAGGTTAGCTGCAGAATCAGGGAGGTTACACTTGCATGGTATGTGTTACCGTCAGGATGAAGGCGTAAATCTGTTGTTGTCTGACAAAAGTTCACTTCCTGAATTGGCTGCATTTTTAAAAAACAGAGATTTGTTGGTGTAACTGTATAGATCTTAGTGTTTCTGCATGTGTATAAACATAACAGCACGTGCTGGACGGCAGTAATCGAGTTCTGAACCACCAATGAAGTAATGTTTCACTGCAGCTGCATGCAGTTGAGCTGACCCTGGTAAATACAGCTATTCCTGTTGAGTAAATCATTTTTATTATTAGTGTTTTTGTCATTATTATATCCTGTAACTCGTGTGTGAGGAAAGCACTCTGAAGAACTCTGTGGTTGATTTGAGTCTAACTTCTGTACTTCCTCTCCCAACAGGAATGTATTTTATCAGGCATTATGTCAGTGAATGGGAAAAAGGTTCTGCACATGGATCGCAACTCCTACTACGGAGGTGATAGCGCCTCCATCACACCTCTTGAAGACGTAAGTTGACCTCCCACATCTCTGATTTCTCTTTTGTATTGAGTTGGTTGTTTCACCACAGTGATGTGGAGTTAGGATGAACGTTTGTATTTTAAGGCTGGTAATGGCTTCTTTTAACATGGATCCATTTTGTTCTGAAACGCCACACGTTCCTCTTCTATCCAGCAGAGGTGGTGATGATAGAATTAGCATATTTCATTTTGTGAGAGTAGGAAATTAAGATGCCGCTGTGAAAGTGGAAGCTGTTGCCTGTGGGTCAGATGTTATGTGTCTCACTACAGCTCTACAAGCGCTTCAACCTTCCTGGAAGCCCTCCTGACTCAATGGGAAAAGGCCGGGATTGGAACGTGGACCTTGTCCCTAAATTCCTCATGGCCAATGGTATAGTTTCCCTGATCTTTGGTAGACAAGAAACGATATAATAACTGGGCAACGATTAAAAGGATCCTTAGAAGTGATAACGATGAACGTTTCCATGAATGAAAGTATCCCTTTGTTGCAGGTCAGCTGGTCCGCATGCTGCTGATCACACAGGTGACTCGCTACCTGGATTTCAAAGTGGTTGAAGGCAGTTTTGTGTACAAGAAGCCCAAAATCCATAAAGTTCCCTCTACGGAGACGGAGGCCCTGGCATCCAGTGAGTCTAGTTAAATACTGAACGGTTTAGTGGAAGGTTGTTTTGTTGCTCTCGTTATGGATTTCCTCCTTTTCTAAACTCGTTCTCACTCAAAGGTCTGATGGGGCTGTTTGAGAAGCGGCGCTTCAGAAAGTTCCTGGTCTTTGTTGCCAACTTTGATGAGAATGACCCCAAGACTATGGAGGGTGTCGACCCAAAGAAGACGACGATGAGGGAAATATACAAGAAGTTTGACCTGGGCCAGGAAGTCATGGACTTCACCGGTCACTCCCTTGCTCTCTACCGTACAGATGAGTTAGTAGCCTTCTTTTGTCTTAAGTGTCTGTAATTGGGCATTATTATGATGGCCTCTGCTGTGAAACGCTGCAGCTTGTAGCATTTAGATTGTTCTAATTGTTCTGCCCTTAGTTACCTGGATCAACCCTGCATGGAAGCAATCAACAGGATAAAGCTTTACAGTGAGTCTCTGGCCCGATATGGCAAGAGCCCATATCTGTACCCACTGTACGGCCTGGGAGAACTGCCACAAGGCTTTGCCAGGTAGGGGACACTTTCCATTGTTAGACACGTGTGATGAATATTTTGTTTGTACCAAAAAGATGTTAACTGTGGTTTAGGGTTGGATATTCTGCTTCGTAGTCTGATATCTACCCTAACAAAGTTGTCACACTGTTTGTAGGTTTTGGTTTCATTTACCTTCCTGCAGTGAGTTCTGAAAGTTTAATAAGCTACAGTATAGGTTGCTCCCTTATTCACAGGGGGGTTGGCACAGCAGGTGGCCACGTTTTCAATCTGGCAGTTTGGCAGATTAGATCCTAGTTCACCAGTCCTAGATTTAAACAGAGCACTTGTTTTTACTCTAACTTTGATATATTGTAATATACGCAGCCTTTCTCTTTGCAGCAGTTATTGTATGCACACAGCCCGGTCACAGACTTCCAGTGTGTGAATGTGTAAAGTGCTTTGAGGTCCTTAGGGACTAGTAAAGCGCTAAACGAATACAGGCCATTTACCATTTGTAACTCATCCAATGTGACGACACTCAGTCAAATCCTTCATTCAGAGCACGTGTGCGAACCAAACTCTGTGAGGAGACCAAAGTAGAGGTAAAGCTGAGATGCTGGTTTACATGTGAGCTCGAGTTAAGGGGGAAACTCAAACTACACATTTTCATTGTTATTTTATTTTTTAAGTAAGCATTTTTATTTGAAGACAACTTTTTATATTTTTCAATACTTTGTTTGAGTGCACGACTGTCAGGCTGCTTCAGAATATATTGCGATGACTAATAATCCACATGGAACTTGATATGTTGGACTTTTTGTTTGAGGACGTTTTCTTTAACTGGACTTTGTTACATTGAGGTTGGGTGTGGTTTTGACTCTTGAATTGTGACTCAATTTCCAGGCTTAGCGCCATCTACGGTGGGACGTACATGCTGAACAAGCCAATAGAAGAGATTGTGATGGAGAATGGGAAGGTGGTGGGAGTCAAGTCGGAGGGGGAGGTGAGTAACGCCGGTCCCAGTAGTGCTGAAGGCACAGCCAGACGGGTTCCTCCTTTTATTATGTTCCCCTATCCTTAAGAGTAGAAAAGCGCTGTATTAGCACCAGCATCTGCAAAGACTGTGATGTCTCAGGGCGATCGTGGCTCAAGAGTTGGGAGTTCGTCTTGTAATCGGAAGGTTGCCGGTTCGAGCCCCGGCTCCGACAGTCTCGGTCGTTGTGTCCTTGGGCGAGACACTTCACCCGTTGCCTACTGGTGGTGGTCAGAGGGCCCGGTGGCGCCAGTGTCCGGCAGCCTTGCCTCTGTCAATGCGCCCCAGCTGTGGGTACAATGTAGCTGCCATCACCAGTGTGTGAATGGGTGGATGTGTAAAGCGCTTTACAAATACAGGCCATTTACCATGTTTTGCTCTGATGGAGAATCGCAGTGACAGTGATTGGTGGCCACCTGGATTAATGGCGTTTTACAATCTTAATGTCCCTGCAGTTGCTCTTTGGTGTTGTTCACTACTTTAACTTTTTGAACATGTTTGCAAATCACAGATTGCAAGGTGCAAGCAGCTGATCTGCGACCCCAGCTACATTATGGATCGTGTCACCAAAGTGGGTCAGGTGATCAGAGCCATCTGCATCTTGAGTCATCCTATAGCCAACACTGGCGACGTAAACTCGTGCCAGATCATCATCCCCCAGAATCAGGTCAACAGGAAACACGGTGAGCAGCCAGCCTCATGTTTAGGCCTTTAGGATCAAATTTTCAGTCAGCTGTATAGCGTGCTTGTATAGTCAGACCTTAACGTCCTAACTTGCGTAGTAAGTGAAAATCCTTTCATCCCCACACCCCAACCTTCCACACCAAGCATCCACCCGATGTGCAGTCACGTTCTCGAGATGCACGTCAGGTTTTAGTTGAGGCTCAGATCTGATGCAGGGTTTCAAATGTCTAACATCAAAACGTTGGCCACTGGCACTAAATGACAACATTGAATGTGACACTAACTTGAGTTTTTCTTTTGCAGA
The DNA here is from genome assembly GCF_018398535.1 of Haplochromis burtoni. Classification (NCBI taxonomy): domain Eukaryota; kingdom Metazoa; phylum Chordata; class Actinopteri; order Cichliformes; family Cichlidae; genus Haplochromis; species Haplochromis burtoni. The sequence continues at coordinate 966,712 of NW_024582554.1, read as the reverse complement.
CATCTATGTTTGTATGATCTCCTTTGCACACAATGTGGCTGCGCAGGGTAAATACATCGCCATCGTTAGCACCACAGTGGAGACGGGTGAGCCAGAGAAGGAGATCAAGCCAGCCCTGGACTTACTGGAGCCCATCGAGCAGAAGTTTGTCAGCATTAGCGACCAGTATGCACCCACTGACATTGGGACTGAAAGTCAGGTATGAAGATGAAATATTGTTTATACTATTACACAGTTTGTTCTTGACCGTGCCACGGTGACCTGCCAGAAAGTTAGCCCTGCCAGAAACACTTCTGTTGAGTTTGTTTTTGCCTTTTTCCAGTGTTTTGTGTGCTTTCACACCATGTTTCTGTGTGCTGGTGTTTTCTTCAGTTTGACCTCCGACCGTACACTTCCCAGTATTGCTACTATTGCCAAATACCCACAGAGGAAAAACGTGTCATTCCAGGATTTTTCATGCATGTGTCCGTATCCCTCATCTTCATCTGTATTTCCCATCAAGTATATCAATCTCTGAACTTGTGGAGATGTTTTTTTGTTATGAATGTTTAAATCTCAGTGCTAACACAGTGGGGTTGATGTCACAGTTAAACCTGACTAGAAGTGTTAAAAAAATGGTGTCAGATCCAGACTGGGCTGAAGTCTGTTTCTGTCAGTTTCCAGCTTGGATGTGAATGGCATGTTTAACATGGCTAAAGTCAGCGATGCAGTTAATGAAGCGCACAGCGTTGGTGTCTTATAGATGTGTGACTAGCACATGGCCGTATTTATCACATGATAAAGGCAGACTTGGTTTAATCTCTGTGCAGTTGAGCTGATTTGTCAGAGTGCACATCTTCACAACTGCATGTTATCCTTCTGTCGTTAGCTTTAGCTTGTAAATCTGCCTACAAGGCTAAAAACCAGTCAGCAGATATTGTTATTAAATGTCCTGGACATGACTGCAAAGTTCTGCCATATATCTGTGTGCACTGCAGTTTCTTCACTCTAATGCTGGGTTTTTACACGAGGCACACACATGTGCTCGATCAGCTCCGCCCACAAAGGTTTACAAAGCCATTGAAAGCTCCTCTGTGACCACAGAAATAAAAGGAGGATACTTTTGTAACTAATGATTTGTAGTGTGCGTAGTTGACATGAAAGAACGCACTGCGTGCTCTTACTGCCACCTGGTGAACAGTTACAGTTGAACATCTCGGGCGCTTTGATTGGACTTCTTTTAGTTCTTGGAGACTTTGTTCTGTTGTTGCTTCCACTTTGTATGGATGATTGTTTTGGTTATTTCACGATGTTTGCTCTGTGACGTTAAGGCACACTTGGACTTTTGTTTCCCTCTAGATCTTCATCTCTCGGTCCTACGATGCAACAACTCACTTTGAGACCACCTGTGATGACATCAAGGACATCTACAAGAGGATGACAGGCTCAGAGTTTGACTTTGCTGAGATGGAGCGCAAGAAGAAGGACACCTTTGGTGACGATGATTCGTAGAGGCAGCCAGTCCTGCAACACTCTGATAATCAAAGACAACGGAAATCTTATAAAAAATAGAAAACTTACACAAAAAAGTAAAGACCAGTGGGCTGACTGATTACTCGAGTACACAGTTTGCCCACTGAAGAAGTTGATGATGCATAGAGAGAGGCGGTATAGTTTTGTTGGATAGGGTTCAGGGAGAGCGCTATGCTTCTTCACATCATTCAGGTGGGTGTTGCACTAAATACTGGTTATATCTAATAGACAGTTAATACCCTACATTTTTCTAATTCATCATGCTAAGACGATGCGTAGTCCAAAGATGCCAAATGAAACGATTCATAATCAATAGTATCTGGAAAAGATGTACACTCTATACTCGGCTGATATTTTGTATATGCAGGTGTTCTTTTCGTGTCAGGTTCTGTGAGTTGTGGCTTGGCATCGTGTGTCTGTATTCAGTTGTGGTGTGTTGAGCTGAGTGTTCCTCACAGGATGTGGCAGTTCCTGCACTTTCAGGCCGGTAACAGCAGAGCGCCGTGCGAGGCAGCACCTCAGCATCCACATCATATGGTCCGGTTTTGTAAAAGTGCTTTAGTGGTGTATGGGCTAGGTCTTCTTTCTTTGTTTGATCCCCTGATTGTGCGACAGCATACAGTAAGTCACAGGCACGACTGTAGCTCAACATGAACCTCCTGAACCGGTTTTCAACACTTTGAGTTACTATAATGCATCTGAGAAAAATGTATTAGTTCCTGTATTACCCAAAATAATCAAAGACCCGAGCATTAACAGCAGATTGATGACACATGTAATTGCTTAAGAAGGACCAAATGTGTACTGCAGCAGTATTGAACTGATGGGAGCCTTGTGATATCTGGTTTTGAACAACTGTTGTTAAAAAAGGAAGAAAAAAACTATCTTGGGGCTCAAATGATTTCTGTACTGCAAAGTAAAAAAAGAAAAACTTTGTCAAAATCCAAAGCTGTGTGAGATTTATTTATTTTAGTAGTTTCAAGTATGCAGCAGGCTTTGTAATGTCTGCTTCTACACATCCTTACCCTGACAACATTTGGTAGTGCATCATCATGGATGAAAGCTCAGACTTGTAATACTGGGTCATCAGGTAAAAACACATTTCCATGGATCTAACGCACAAACACATGCTGATGATTCGTGCCAAGCTGAAGAAACTAAAACACGAGCTTCTTGGACACACAGCAAGTCTGCTTTCTTATGAAGGCATCTGTGGGACAAACGTGGTGACAGAAGGGAAGCTGAAGCTGTCCAAGCACCACTGTAGCCTCGGATCACCCACCGCAGTCGTCACACCTCGCTGGCATCACTGTAAACGAGCCTTTAACACCTTAAAGGTAGGTAGTCTATGATTACTGACTCGCTTTAAGGGAAAAAAGTTCCATGTGACCAAACTAGGAAATGGATTTCGACACTTCCGCGTTCGCTTTATGAGTCTGCAGAATCCTCGGTTCGTCTTCAGATCGCTACTACAATTCCCAGAATGCCGCGGTGGCTTTCCGTTCGACTCTGTAGAGCGCCGTGTGTGGTAACCTGTAATCATGGAGGTGACGGCAGCCCGCCGCTCGTTTCTGTGCGACATCGGTAAGCATCGTCAGCAGTTAACGGTTTACACCTCAGCTCATCCACAGGAACGGCTGACGTCCGATTATAACACCGTGTGTTCGCTGCCAAAAGCGGGTTTTAACCGGGAAATGTAGGCGGAGAATAACAGTCCCGTCAGTGTCGAGGAAGTTCGGCCGCTGCACAGACCAAGTCATTTGGTAGCTAACCGGCTTAGAGCTAGATGACATGCTCGGAGTTCCTCTGTAAATGAAGAGCAAATGCGACATTTACAAGACTACACTCTAACTAATGGACGTAAACATGATGAATGAGGCCAAAAAGACTTCGTTATTTCTGTAATAGTCTAAGTATTGCCCTTGTTCATATATTAGTAATGGACACTTTGCCATGACACTGATGGATACTGACAGAATAGACTTATTCCACCCAGTACTGCTGCCGTGGTTACTGGGTTTACGCATAATGGAACTGGTTAATGGACGGTCTCTTTGCTGTTGTGCTCGTGTGTGTGTGTGTGTGTGAGGCTTCTGGGCAGACCGCACTGCTCTGCACGAAGCAGCATCCCACGGCAGGACTTTGCAGTTGAAGCAGCTGATAGAAAACGGAGCGTCCGTCAACATGGTGACTGTGGATAACATCACTCCTCTACATGAAGCCTGCATCCAGGCCCATCCAAACTGTGCTCGCCTGCTGCTGGAGGCAGGAGCCCAGGTGAGGCACAGCTTCACTCTACAAGCCGGTGTAGAGTCTGGGAGTCGCGCACCTTAACACAGCGGGTACAAAGTGATGCTCTCTGGTGCAGAATCCCACTGCTGGGCAGCAAGAGGCACTCTCTCTGTGACAGCCTCACAAACGATAACTACTCTTTGTTGTTCAGGTCTTAACATGGCCCTACAATTTTGTAGATTACCTAAAGAATAGCTAGATAATGTTCTTCTGTTTGTTCCAGGTGGATGTACGCACCATCCATGGTAGCACGCCTCTTTGTAATGCTTGTGCTGCTGGCAGCCTGGAATGTGCCAAGCTGCTGCTGGACTATGGAGCCAAGGTGAACCCGTCCCTCACAGCCCTCACTGCCTCACCGCTCCACGAGGCCTGCATACAAGGTAAACCTTCAGCAGGAACAACACTCTGCCATGCTGTCACATGTCTCCCTATGAACAACGCTTCACATTCCTCTCAGGTAACCCCCAAGTTGTGAGACTGCTGATAGCCAGCGGTGCCAAGCTGGAGGCATTTGACGTCCACTTTGGGCCTCCCCTTCACATAGCATGTGCTAAAGAACATCTGAATTGTGTCAAGGAGCTGCTAACTGCAGGTGTGTTAAAGGTGCAATGTATGGTTGTTTTATTTCCTACAGAGAGTGCTGCAGCCAATCAAAGCTGTAAGAGGGTGAGGGGCGGGTTCATTCTGGATCACAGGGCTGAGGCAGACAGCTGTTCACTCATGCTAACAGCATTTAACCTGTGCATGTCTTTGGACTAAGACCTTTACATGATTGTGAATTATGCAGGTGCTAATGTGAATTCAGTGAAGTTCCATGAAATGGCGTTGCATCACGCAGCTCGGGTCGGTATGGTGGAAATGATTGAGCTGCTGGTGGAGTTTGGGGCCAATGTGTACGCCAGCGACAACCTGGGAAGGAAGCCTATAGACTACACAACACCTGCATCTCCCTCGTACACCTGCCTCAGGTTTTATGAAAGTAAGGTTCTGCGTTGTGTCTGACTTACAGCAAAAACGTTCAAGTTCTTACGTTCTTGCTCTTTTTTTGCTTTTGAGGCCTGATCGTCTTATTAAAACATTTGTTGTTGACAGGTAATCCTTTGAGCCTGCAGCAGCTTTGCAGGATTGCTGTGAGGAGGATGCTGGGTACCAGAGCATCAGAGGTCCTGAGCCAGCTGAATATATCCCACCGCATCAACAGCTACCTCCAGTACTGTGATCGTCCCATATCCCTACAGACTTACACATGAACATTTAGTGTACAAGGTTTAAAATGTCCCCTGAAAAATGTTTGCCATTCAGATGAAACACGTGTAACCAGGATGAAAATCTCTGTACGGAGTCAGTTCAACACTGTATGTCAAATTAAAGCAATTGATTGCTGAATGAGAACAAGTATAATCTATATAAAGCTCTGTTTCAGCACTCTGACAATTTCCAACACATGTATAACACATAAGGCAATTTCCTTTATCGGCTCAGCTGTGATGGCCAGGGGCCTGTCAGCTCTCTCTACTCCACATTACGCGACACTGGCCAGACTACCAAAAGTACTCCAAGAGCACATCAGTGACTCAGGTCAAGTTATTTTACCCTGCTGGGATAATAAGCTGGCCAAAGGAGGAGATAGAAGTCAGTGACCTCAAGACGAGGAAGCTCCTGACCATGCATGGAGGGTCAAGTCCAGAACCCTGACTGGCTGTATGCTAAGCAGAAGGAAGGAGGCCGGGGACTGGTGAGTGTCAGCACCACAGTCCAGGATGAGACAACGAACATCCACAGATACATCAGGAAGATGCCTATAACCAACTGCATGCTCAGTGAACACCTCAGGCAGCAGAAACCTGAGGAAGAGGAGGAACCATCATGGAAGGACAGGCCCCTGCATCTCCAGATAGAGGAAGTGGCTGACATCCAGAAGTCCTACCAGTGGCTGGATACAGCTCGACTGAAGACAGCACAGAGGCACTAATCATGGCAGCAGAGGAACAAGCACTAAGCACACGATCCATAGAGGCTGGGGTCTGTCACACCAGGCAAGACCCCAGGCTGTGTAAAGATGCCCCTGAGACGATCGATGAATGGCTGTCCTGTTTGGGTGTTGGTCACCAGGAGATGCTACATGAAAGGAGATGCTACATGAAAGGAGATGCTACATGAAAGGAGATGCTACAGTTGTTTTGTGTAGGATAAACAGGTTAGTGAGGTGCACTGTGATAGATTTAGAGTAAAGAACAGTGTGCGACTGGTGCACAGAGGTGCTCGGGATCAGAATTAGATTGCATCGAGGGTAGCTGATTAATTCACTGAATTCATGCCAACTTTATACCATCTGGTATGAAAACAGCACAAACAGTGTACTGTCAGTGTGGGGAATGGAAATCAGCCAATCAGCGTGTCAAATATTGGGTTACAAACTGTTGACTTCAGTGAAACCTCAGAGCAGCAGCAGGTACAGCTCAGCTGATCAAAGCCTGTTCAGAGAAAATCTACAGGAGCTCTCAACAGAAGATATTGTGAGTGGGTGCAGGGCAGCTACTCTGTGGTTCCGACACGAGCTGCTGTGTTAAACACACCAGATTACAGCTTTGATCGTGACCAGGCGTTCTGTTCAGGACAGGCTGTTTACACCCCGCTAGGATATTATTCAACCTGAGTTAGAATAAATGTTAGTCGCTCTCCACGCGTGAAACGGTGTTATTTGGGGTAAAAACTACAAAGTCCAACATGCCCGCGGAGGTCGGGTTTTGTCACGTGACTCCTGCCGCATGTAGCGCGCGAGGACGCTGTTTACAAACAGCCGTAAGTCCCGCGTTTCGTGCCAGCCTAGCTTGTTCTGCGGGGAAGCAGTCGGAGGATGGACGCTGAAAAGTCTCGGCCCTATTTCTTTGGCGACATCGGTGAGTACGAGAGCGGACGACAGCGAGACGGTCGGTAATCGAGGCCGAGTTAGCTCGGCAGGACTGGCACCGGCTGCCGTAATCCTTGTTCTAGAGCTAGCAGGTAATGGCAGCTGTCATGTTATTACACAGACAGAATTATTCACCTGGAAAACGTGACGATGACGTGAGAGACACCTTCGCCGCTGCCCACATGGGCCTGCGTGCGCCTGCACGCGCGCACACCGAGCAGTGGCACGCGGTAAAAAATGAAAACAAGCTTGCTTATTGAACTCACGCACTGAGCCGTGAATCATAAACTACAATCGATCACATCCACTGATCAAAGAGCATTGATCACTGATCAGTGCTCAGTCTTGACCTTTAGCGTATTCTAGGTCAGTGGCGCCAGTTGGAGTCATCGTGTAAATGCCCCGTTTACAAGGTTGGGGACACCTGCAGTCAGCTGGGACTGAAGACGTCACTGGATGATGACGAAACGTTTCTCGCTACGTCCAGGTGAACAGAATCAACCTTTTTTCCTTTCCTGGATGATTAAGCACGCATCGAGTCATGCATTTGACTTTGTCTCTGGAGAGGATGCGATATTAAGGATGCAAGAAGCTTGATGACAGCGCGGTCTGAGATGAACATCCTTTGGCATGTTTTAATTTACGTCCACTTTTAGATTTGAGTAGGCAGCTTGCACTGACAGAAGGCCACCGGCACACAGTATGTGTGTATATGAAATGGATTGATTATGGATTGTGGGAGGAAGTCCATGCCATCCCACAAAGAGCAAATAGACCTGGTACAAAGGGTGCCAGGAAACTCAAACCTGGCCTTTTGGAGTGTGATGACCGTTCTAATCCCTGTACCACTCTATCACCACACAGGCCCCCTTTAATGGGTGGTTGGACTTGGCCCCAGGTGTGGATGCAAGCTAAGTAAAGACAGGAAAAAGTTAATGCGGCTCTTAGAATTACACACACACACTGACCATCACGCAGTGGTCACCGAGTGGTAGCAAAGCTTGAAAAGTACTAATTGTTAAAAGGGAGTTTTTCCTTCCCACTGTCGCCAAAGTGCTTGCTCATAGGGGGTCATATGATTGTTGGGGTTTTCTCTGTATCTATGAAGCGCCTTGAGGCGACTTTTGTTGCGATTTGGCGCTATATAAATAAAATTTAATTGAATTCAATTGAATTAATTCCATATATGTTTATATATGTCCACGTTATTTATAGAGCAAAAACACCAAAATACACCAGGACACCAACATAAAGGGAACTGCAGTGATCAGTAAGCAAGTTGATATAAAAACGTGGCTCAATCTGTCAAAATCCTTAGGAAGAAAATAGCTTTACCTTAGCAAGAAGTCATAGCTGAATAAAGCTGAAAGCTTATTTGCTTTGTGAATTTAAAGGAGCTGTCAAAGAATATGCCAAGATACCTGACAGAGGAGTGAACAACAAAGCGCTCAAGAATGGTTTTGGAAAGATCTCCTAAATACCATAACCTCCATTTTGCTATTGTTAAGGTGGAGGAAGTTTGAGTTCATCCAGACTTTTATATCAGCAAGACAGTCCGATAACAGTTTCACAGAGTTGTCTTCATGCATGCTCAGACATCCAGGTAAGTAAATCCCAAAAAGCTGATTCTGTTCAACCTTTTGGGATCCAACGTCACTTGGATGAGTGATGAAACGTTTCTCCCACTGAAAACGCTGCGTCCAAGACTTGTTTTTCTTTTTTTATGAATGTCATCAGCAAAGCAGTGGAAAGAGATATTATATTTAAAATAAAAATCGACCCTAGAGCCAACATATATAAGGAAAATAAGAGTGGCCCTAGGATGGATCCTTGAGGAACTCCACAAGTAAGAGGTGCTGCAGCTGAGGAAGAAGCATCTATCTGGACTGAGAAGCTCCTGTTCATAAAGTAAGACTTAAACCACTGTGGAGCAGTTCCCTTAATGGCCACAACGCTCGAGCCTTCATAGCAGGATACTGTGAGTGTCGGCTACAAGCATCAGAAAAACAGGGGTTCCCAAAGATGTGCGGTGAGATCTAAAGTACACGGCGTGAACGCTGATTGGCCCGAAGAAGGCCAAGAGAAAGATGATTGGACTAGAATGGTGATGTCACAAACAGGTTGAGAGCGTGGGAAAGTGGAAGTGATGTGAAGTTTAGATTTAGCCGGCAACACCTGGGAGCAGACGGATGTGAGCTTCCTTATTGAACCTACACGTACGCTTCACTTAACACTGACAAAGACACAGGCTCACACTGGTTTACAGCAGCAGGGAACGACACTCCCAGTAGGGACCAGTACCTCAAATCTGATATTTTTCCAGTAGAAACTGTTGAAATCTTTCACAAAGTGTTTTGGAAGCTGTAGAGGTGAATGAGTGGGAGGTTTTTAAATGACTGTTAGAAGAGATTAAGCAACTTTTACAGCATGTTGATTTCTGTAAACAGCCCTTCAAGATTCCTAAGGACACACCAGGCTTGTCCAGGCTTGTCCAGGCTTGTCCAGGCTTGTCCAGGCTTGTCCTGGTGTGTTCGTCTCTGCGTTCAGCCCCGGGTCTGCGAGTGTATAGGTGTTGCACAGGCAACAGGCAAACTGAGAAACCCCAGCAGAACAGCTGCTGTAAATGAGATGAGGTTTCAGTTCTTCCTGAACGTGCTCCTCTGCAGGCTGCTGGGCGGAGCGAACAGAGGTGCACAAGGCAGCGTCGCTCGGCCAGGCCTCCCAACTGGAGGAGCTCATTCAGGGCGGAGCCTCGGTCAACATGGTGGCCGTGGATTCCATCACACCGCTGCACGAGGCGTGCCTCCACGGACAGGCCAAGTGTGTGCAGCTGCTGCTTGAGGCTGGAGCTCAGGTGAGTCACAGGCGCAGTAATGTGATCTACAGTCGGTCAAACTGTAGATCAAACAAGTAGAAATGGCTTGATGGAAAACACTCTGTTCCCCATGATGCTGTCAGGTGGATGCAAGGAATGTGGATGGAAGTACCCCGCTGTGTGATGCCTGTTCAGCTGGGAGTTTGGAGTGTGTGAGGCTTCTGCTGCAGTACGGTGCCAAGGCGAACCCTGCCCTCACCTCCCGCACAGCCTCACCCCTGCACGAGGCCTGCATGGGAGGTGAGAGTGTCGCGTGTTGTGCTGTTGTCTGTGTTTTTGGAAAATAAAAGTTAATTTTATATATGTTTGTATTTCAGGAAACTCTGAGTGTGTGAAGCTGCTGATTTCCATGGGAGCTTGTCTGGAGGCGTATGACCTTTACCACGGCACCCCGCTGCACGCGGCCTGTGCTAACGAGCACACGGACTGTGTTAGAGAGCTGCTCAATGCAGGTGAGGGTCTGCACAGTAGGATGAATCAAACACAGAGTACAACACAGTATAAGCTACCTTACAGTCAGCGTGCCAACTGTAGACCAGCAGGTGTAAGGAGCAGATGAGAACACATTTTTAGCCCCTTACCCCGGAGCCGTAAAAGGATGGTGGGTACTGTTGCTGGTCACGCTGGGAGTGTGAACTTTGGGAACACGAGAACGAGGCAACAGGATTTTCGTCCTGATGCCACAGGTGTGTGAGGAGCAGAGAGAGGTTTCCAACATGCTGTTGGTAAAAGCACGAGTGTTCTTCAGACATTATTGGCACACAATCACAGAAATGCTCCAGAAAGAACAAAAAGCACCTCCGTCAGTAATGTTTGCCCCCCTGAGAAACTGAGCTTTGTGTTGAGGCGCGGCACAAACCGCCGCGGTGCAACGATGTGTTAAATAACCACACCGACGTCTTCCTTCAGGCTTCAATGTTTCTGTTCTGCGTAGGCGCTAAAGTGAACGCCGCCAGGCTGCACGAGACTCCGCTGCACCACGCTGCTAAAAGCATGCGGGTGGAGACGATCGAGATGCTGGTGGAGTTTGGAGCCAACATCTACGCTCGAGATCAACACGAGAGGAGACCCGTGGACTACACCACGCCGGGCTCTCCCTCTGCAGCCTGCCTACAGTCTTATGAGAGTAAGTTTCATGAGTGTGCAGCACCAGCAGGAGGCACGAGAGGATCATTTTCACTTCCACGAAGCGTCAGAAAGACGACACCTGACATGTGCCATAACATTCTGATGCACAGCTGCTTTCACTTCTCCAGCTTTACTCTCACAGTGAATCAGTGTTCTAGAGGCTGACACGTCATTTTGTTCTTGTGAAAAATGTCATATTATCATTTGCATGTGTTATGAACAGAGATTTGACATGTTTTCCCCGTGTTCAGCCTCTCCTCTGAGTCTGCAGCAGCTCAGCAGGTTGGCAGTGAGGAGGAAGCTCGGCACCAGGGCTCTAAATGTCATAGGCCAGCTGGAGGTCCCTAAACTCATCACCAGCTACCTCTGCTATCAGTGAGCGCCACCTGCAGGAGGAGCCGACCGGCGCTCAAAGGACTGGAAACTGCACAGCACTGTGTTAAATATGAGCACAGCTGCCTGAGATTCCTTTAGTTTAAGAGCCCTGCCATGCACGCACTGCAGCAGCTACTGCACTCGGCGTGTTCAGGCTGTGTGATCGCATTAGTGCTGCTGTAAGATGAGATGTGTTTAACTTCTTAAAGAGCAGAGTAACACTGACTTTCACTTGGCTTGCTCTCACACACACACACACATACACACACACACACACACACACACACACACACACACACACACACACACACACTCTGAACACATGTTCTTTGTTTCTGTCTCGTTTGCAAAGCTAGTTTAAACGTGTGTGTTGAACGTGGACAAAATATGTGGATGTTGACTCTGATGTTGTGACATCACCACCTGTTAACAGGAAGTGTTTAAATGCACAGTGTCTGTGCTGTAAATGCCTTTAATGCTGCTGAAAACACACGATACACATTTAATGTTTGGTTTCTATGCTGGTCGACAGTTTGTGAGTCTGAGAGGAAGCACAAAGCAGCAAAACACTGCTGCACTGCACGTCTTTGGGTATGACCTCGAGTCGGGAGGAAACGAGAGTGATGTTAGTCCCGCAGCTACTTTAAAATAAGCTCAGCACTTCACTCTCTGCATGTGATGCGTTTAGTCGACTGGCAGTGATGGCAGGGACAGCGAGTGGAAACGCAACAGCAGCTTTTCTATCTGCTCATGTTAACACAAGCAGCACTGACAGACTCGTCTCCTACAGTAGCTTCTGTTATCAGAGACGGCGGCTCTCACACCTTCTCTTTGACGTTTTTAGTTAGATGATGTGTGGGGGACTTGTTTGCCAGCGACTAATCTGAGTCCTAAACAGCTTCATGAACAGTCTGTCTACCTCCAGAGCAGAGTGTGCTTCCAATCCATGACTGTGTAAGGCTGTTTATTTTTAACTGGAAACGACGCTCAGGAAGACGAGATGTTGCTTTTGGAAGCAGCTAATGGTTTCTGGATCAAACGCTGGATCTGCTGGGACAGCGCAGCACAGACTCAAAGTATGAAATGATGAAGTGGGGCATGGCGTGCAAAGGAAAGAAAGCTTCTCGTAAGAGGAATACCAAGCAAGTCTGCTGTCAGGGCTGCAGCGTGAAACTCTGCAGATGCTCCCTGCTGGTGCAGTTCCAGGAGACGCTGATCCTGGTCACTTATTTATAGCCGTGTGACATTTATTCCATTAAATCTGCTCCACAGGCGACGCACTGAGCCCTGTCAGGTCGTAATATTTTTAACAGGAGGCACAGGAAGCTGGTATGAATTCCTTCAAGTTCTTTATATTGTTTCTTTTTCCCTGTCTGGCAGTTATTAACTGTGATTTATCCTTGGAAAGGGAGTCAGGCCACAGGCCTCTCTTTAGCAGTGTTACTGGGTTATGTGTCTGTAAATACCTGCAGCACATTCTTAATAATAATAATATTAATGGTCTTAATGATCAGCCAAACGTCTCGGGAACCGTTTAACTTCTGGGTGGCTGTGTTTGATCTCATAGCTGCTCACAGCAGAGGTAAACTGCAGAGACGGTCTCTGATGAAGCAGTCGTTGTTTTTAACACCACTGCTGATCTCACAAAGACACCGTATTCACAAATCACAGCTGTCACTGACTCGTGCTCAGGTTACATCACCTACAGAGAGTGGACGCACATCTGTGACCTCACACTGCTGCAGAAGTGCTTCACAGCTGGGTGGTGATGAGTGTCACACTCTGTGCTCTCTGATCTACGTCCACACTGATGCATGCTTTTCTCTCCGTTTTGGCCTCCCGTCCACACTGAGACGGCGTTTTGCGTCGCAGTGTGGACAGCGCAAACGTAGACTTTCTAAAACAATGACGCATTTTACTCTGTGAAAACGCTGGTGTGGACGCAGAGCGTTGTCAAATCTATGTGGGCCAATGTGGACGTGGTACAACTCAATTCAATTTTATTTATATAGCACCAAATCACAACAAAAGTCGCCTCAAGGCGCTTCATAGATACAGAGAAAAACCCAACAATCATATGACCCCCTATGAGCAAGCACTTTGGCGACAGTGGGAAGGAAAAACTCC